>NC_043702.1:51966411-51967486 GCF_006229205.1 Suricata suricatta
GCCCCGCCACCGCAGACAAAGCGCCCGAGGTGGGAGCCCCGCGGGCGGCCTCTGCCTCCGCGCCGCCTGCCGGGTGCGGCCTCGGCCCGCACCGCCCGGGCCGCTCTTGTCTCCCTGCCCTCTCCGAGCGCCCTTGTTCGTTTCTAGGTGAAAGGGACACGCATCGTGCAACAGGTCTGGGCGTTAATCCTCATTTTCCGGCGGGTCTCGTCTTCCTGGAGTGCGGGCACCGCACGTCGCGGCGCCCGGCTCCGGCGGCCGGCTTCTTTGTGTGGCGGGTGACCAGCCTTGCCCGGTGGGTGGGGGACGCCCGCCCGAGGCCCCCGGGCTGTGGCGAGGCTCCTGGGTGCCTGTGTTGCGGCGTGGGGCTTGGCTTTCCCCGGGCCTGCAGGATGTGAACATTTCTCCAACCTTTGGAAGAGTCACAAAGAAGGAAGAGAGGGTCGGCAGGGATCTCTGGTTATGTATTTATTTTTTATATGCTAGGTGGAGTGATAGTAGAAAGGAGCCGCAGCCTGGCCGGCTCGTGAAGTTGCGGGTGGGATTTCGCCCTGGGATGCACGGTTTGGACTTGCTGCTCTGACAGCAAGTGGTTTTCTTGGTGCTTTGACATCTTTCTTTCCCACACAGACATTACCCCAGAAGTTGGAAGTGCTCTTTGAGGGAGTAACTCTACAGCAGCTGTTTGACAGGTCACCTCTTGCTGCACATTTTGTCCGTGCCAAATATACCCACAACACATCCTGGCATAGGTTGGCAAACTCTCAAATTAAAATTGCTACTCAGAATCCGCCCCTTTTGGAAAATCTGAATCCACATGGTTTTCTTTGGCTTAATTTTGGCTTATTTTCTTATGTGCAAAGAACTTTTTTCTACCCCCCCCCCCAGGAGGAATACATAATAAAGAACAATTTATCTTTGTTCACATATCTTGGTCATGCCATTACCTAGCTGGTTTTGTTGGTATGCTATTTTAGTATAACAATACTAAATGGAAGGAAAATATCTTACTTTTGCTTTGAGCAATAAAATGCCTCTTTGTTCTAGAACCAGGAAGCTTTCATACATAATACTT
>NC_043702.1:51967586-51974942 GCF_006229205.1 Suricata suricatta
CCCCCCCCCCAGGAGGAATACATAATAAAGAACAATTTATCTTTGTTCACATATCTTGGTCATGCCATTACCTAGCTGGTTTTGTTGGTATGCTATTTTAGTATAACAATACTAAATGGAAGGAAAATATCTTACTTTTGCTTTGAGCAATAAAATGCCTCTTTGTTCTAGAACCAGGAAGCTTTCATACATAATACTTTTTGTGGGCAAAAGTTGGTGACTGTCTTTGCCCCATGATCCAATACATGAAAAAAATTCCCAGTGCCTTAGAAAGCATTACACAACTCTATAGATTGTTTTTCTATCCCAAACTCCAGGAAGTCATTTTGCTGTGTATTTATTTAAGCAAGATAGACTAAATTTAACCTTAAAAATTGAGCCTAATTCTATAAATTCCCCAACGTTAGGGAATGCATTGATTGCATTTAAAGAGTTTGCTAAGCATTTTAACCCCTGAGAAGAATAAAGGGAAGGAGTTAATTGATGGAGATTAGGAGCTCCTGATGGATTTAGCAGAGTGGCAGGAGAACAGAACATGAAAGGTTGTAGACGTTGCAAAGTTTCATCTGGGTTTTAGTTGATAGATGCGCAGAGGATATCTGAAAAGTAAATGTCCGCTTATTAAAAAAGCAGAAAAGCATGTTACATTCTACCTGTTTGGGTTTTTTTTTTTTTTTTCAGTGTACTCTGTAAAGACTCCTTGAAGCTTTTTCTACTCCCTACAAACAAACTTACTATTATTAATAAGGACTTTTCTTTGGAAGAAATAAAATTTTACCAACTTATTGTGATCTGTGGAGAGTTTCTCTGGAATGATTAGTAGTTTTACTTTACTAACAATCCCATTTATCTGTATAATAACATCTAACTTCAAAGAGCTTTCATAGCTGTGACAAGCTACAGGAACAATCTCTTGAGAAAAGTAGAATATTGACTAATCACAAGGAGCAGAAATTTTTCTATAATAGTTTTCTTTTCTTGAGATATAACTCCTATAACGTAGAATTCACTCTTCGAATGTGTACAATTCAAGGACTTTAGTATATTCATGAGGCAGTGCAAACATCACCAATTCAAGAACATTTTCATCCTGCTGAAAAGAAAGCCCCTTACCCCATAACCATTAGCGTCACTCTCATTCTCCCTCTCCTACACTTGGCAGATATTGATCAGCTTTCTGTCCAGAGATTTGCCTGTTCTGGACATTTGATATAAAATGAATCATACAAATATTTGGCCCTCTGTGTCTTTTACTTAGCATCATATTTTTAGGGTCCATCCATATTTTGTACATATGCCTACTTCATTCCTTTTTATGGCTGAATAATGTTTCTTCTATGGATATGCCACATTTGGATTATCCTTTTGTCATTTGATGGACATTTGGGTGGTTTCTCCTTTCTGGCTGTTATGAGTAATGTTGCTGTGAACACTCATTTACAAGTCTTTTGTGTGGACCTGTGTTTTCAGTTCTCCCGGGTACATACTTAGATGTGGTATTGCTGGGTTATATACTTGTTGAAGAATTGCCTATTTTCCATTGTACCAGTTTACATTTGCACTAGGAAAATATGAGAGATCCATTTTTTTCCGGACTAATGTTGCTTTTTTGATGACAGCCATGCTAGTGGGTCTGAGGTGGTATCTCATTGTGGGTTTCATTTGCATTTCCCTAGTGGCTAATGATGTTGAGTATCTTTTCATATTCTTATTAGCCGTTTGTTTATTGTTTATTCTAAGTTTGTGTTCACATGTATTTTCTCATTTAGTCTTTGAAATGATTCTGTAAGATAAGTTTATCCCTGTTTTACTGCGAGGAAGCTAAGGTGCAAAGAGGTTAAATAATTTGCTTGTTTTTTAACCTTACAGAGTTAATAGAAGACTTTGAATGTAAACTCATGTCTTCTAACTTGGCTTCCTGCATTCTTTCCACCCCAAGAGGCATACAGAAGTTGAATTGTGTTTGCAAATTTTCTTGGCTAATTATTGACACAGTGGGAGAAAATAAAATAAAAAATCAAACCAAACAACAAAAAGCAGGTGTTGTGGCCATATTGCCTCATATCCACCAGATTTTATTATTCTTTTTAAAATGTGTTCTTTGTTTTCTCCTGTCCTACTAAGGTAGATATTGATTTCCATATTTCCTATACAGAAACAGAAAGATTGAACCTAGTAACAGCTTCTTGGTGGCATAGCTAATCCAAGAACCCACTCTTCACTGAGACATTGTGTTTTATATTACTCTGCAGCTTCCATGTTCTCTATTTCCCCACTAATATGTTCCCTTTATCTTAACATAAGTGAATAATTTTCCATTTTTGATAAATGTTAAAATTTTTCTGGGTTAAACGGAAACTAACTTTTATTTTTGAGCAGGGTAGTTTGCCAGTTTCATCATCAAGTGCAGGATTACTGAGTTACATATTTCAGTTTTTATGTGGAACTCTATCAGACATAGGTATGCAACATTAACAGCTCCTTAAGGGTGGGTAGAAGCCATATGTTATTTATTCATCTTTGGATATCCATTGTCCAACATAGTTCCAGCACTATGAATACAAATGAATTTTCTACCCCCCGCCCCCCCCCAAAAAAAAAGCCTAATAAAAAGGATCTGGTACTTTTTCTTTAGAATAAAGACAGTACAAATTCCAGAAAAAAAGTATTTCTTACCCCTGGCTTGTGACCTAAAAAAGTAATAAATGATAAAATTGGAACTTGACTTAAAATTCAGCACTGTATCTTATGGAAGGAAGTAACTATTTCATCCTGGGTTTAAAAAATAGGCCCTAGGGGTGCCTGGCTGACTCCCTTGGTAGAGCATGTGACTTTTGATCTTAGGATCCTAAGTTCAAGCCCCATGCTGGTGGTGGAGTGTGCTTAAAAAACAATAGGCTGTAAATACCTGGTGGCTGGCACAAGTGCTTATAAGCTCAGTGCCCGTGTGTAGGAGCTGCCCCCATCCCTGAATGTTAAGTAAGTAAATGCCCAGTGAATGAATAAAGTATTTCGTTTTCATTGTAACAAGTAGAGTGGATACACTAAATGAGTATTTTTTTAGGCTGTGTGTTTCCTTTATATATTTTAATGGAAAACATGATGCATGTTCATTATAAAAATTCAGGTAATATGTAGGTATATTCAGTAAAAGCTGAAAATCTTCCTTTACTTCTTGTCCTTGTCCCTCCCTTCACCCCCAAGATCATTCCTGTCCCAGGTAACCATTGTTAACAGTTTAGGGTTTATATTTCCACCTGTATCTTTGATTTATGTGTCCATGTGTATAAATATATCCAGCCATACACACGTACGTTCACAGTGGTTTTTCTTTTACAGATGGGATTATACTAAACATTTCCTTAGTTTTTAAACCTAAATACATTCAGATTTTTGCATTTATAGTCAAAAAGGATAAATATAATATTTATGTTTTATTTTTGGTTTGCTGTCATTGCCTGGTTTTGGAGTCAGGGTTAAGCCACCTCCTAAGAATGAATTAGGAAACTCTCCTTTTTCCCCCTCTGTGCTCTGAAATAGTTTAAACATGTTTGCCCTTAAGCACTTATTAGAAATGCCCTGATAACTTTGGGGGAGGGAAGAGATCTGAGACAACCTTTTAACTTTTTCCTGTTTTTCTTGTTCTATCGAGTTTTGGCCCATATTTTCTATTACATTTTTGATAAAAGAATCTTTCCATACACATACTTCCTTTCCCTCAGCTTAGAGAGATCCAGGGTAAAGTCCTATGCTTACTAGTTCTGTAACCATAGAGAAGTATTTACTCTCTTCAGACTTGTGTTTTCTTATCTGCGAAATAGTAATCCTACCTCATAGGATTCTTGAAAGCATTAAAATGAGGTGTGAGCTAATATATGAAAAATCTCAGTAGGTGTATCTAATAAAAATTTACAAATCTATAATATTAAACTTTAACATTATACAAATGTAAATTGGTCACTGTAGTTACCATAAATTATTTTAGCTGATCAGGAACAAATTTAAGGAGAGAGAATGGTGGAGCTAGGGATATTAGAAGGCTCTATAAAAATTTCCAGGTTATTTAGAATTTGATTTTGGTAGATAGTGGTTTTTAAATACCTACGCAGTTTTGAGGTAGGTTAGTAGGGGAAAGTAGTGGTGTAAAACACACATGGATTAATCCTGCATTATCACTTATTAGCTTTGTGACTTTGGACAAGTTAAGAATTTCTCAGTAAAATGGGATAAATACATTAGCTTTAAAGAGTAGGTATTAGGAAAGAGATTAGTATAGTGTTCTGCATCTAATAGGCATTCAAATTGTTTATTTTTTTTTAAAGTTTATTTATTTTGAGAAAGAGAGAGTGTGGGGGTGGGGGCAGAAGGAGAGACTTAGAGCCCCGTGCAGGCTGGAACTCACGAAACCGGGAGAAGGTAACGTGAGCTGAAGTGGGACGCTTAGCTAACTGAGTCGCCCAGGTGCCCCAGGTGTTCAAATTGTTAATTCTTTTTCTTTGCATGACCATCAGTGACACACAAAAGGAGTGAGGTTCTGCTGTTTTAATGCTGCTTGATGTAGTGGGAAGAACATTAGGCCCTTAGACTTTTAGCCTGTGTTTCACAGTTACTAGCCATTGATTGGCCTTGGACAAGTCATCTGCTCACTTCTGTTTCCTCACCTATAAAAAAAAAGCAAGAAAATGAACACTCTTTGAACATCTATTTTATATGCTTTTTGTAGGTGGTTTACAAATCTTAACCTCATTTAATTCTCCCAATAATTCTATTGAATAGAGATGATGATTATTTCCCATTTTAATGGAAGGTGTAGGGTTTTCTGACATCCATTTGGAGGGACCCCCCGACCCTCACACCATTCCCCTATACCTGTCCATGTTCTTTCACTTGTTAGAATTATCCTCTCTTGGGAATGGTAGGGTGTGCCTCTGTGCACAGGGAATTCCAAGTAAGCATACTGCAGAGTGAAATACTAAATGTATTAAAAAGCTCAGCCATAGTTGGCTGAGACTACTTATTTATTAATGATTTCCATTAACAAAATACAAATAGAGGATGGTTAATGTATCCTAATGCCCATACTTAAGAGTAGTAATTTAAGTTTTTTAATATAGGACTTGAGTTGTTGATAATCGTTTTACCTAAATAATTCATCAGGCTTCATTGCATTTCCAATTTGACCAGGTAGGGCAGAGGGGACAGGTAATGGTCATACAGGGAACTATAAGCCTGTTTGATAGTGGCGTGTGTGTGTGTGTGTGTGTGTGTGTGTGTGTGTGTGTATGTGTATGTGTATGGAAGAGCTGGGAAGCAATGGTTCTTGGGCAGTTTGGCATTTTCAGAAACTATAGGTTCTTGGAAAGAAGTAGGGAAAATCTGCATTATAATTCATTGTCTCCTTGCAGACTTGCAGAGTCATTTAAAAAATGGACCTACCTTTGTCAGCTGGTTTATAAAGAGCTATTGATTATGTTCTTGAAAGGTAGTAATATTGTATTTCCTTGATAAGGGTTGCCAAAGGTTTTGCTGTGAGTTTCATTTTATTTGATCAGCATCCATGGTATTGACTTGGCTTTTTTGTAAGCTTTGGGCTAGGGATGTGCAAAAAAAAAAAAAAAATACCACTGTTAGGACATCACAAATTAAATTGTGATTGAATAATAGTATAGAAGGTCCAGAAACACTGTCTTTTGAAGCTTCAGTTATCATTTTTAATCTATTTGGTAGAAGTGGGAATTCCTGTGTTTAAGTTAGAGAATTTTTATCAGAGTAGGCTTCATTGTGCTATGTAAATTCTCACTGATATTGAATGCGTCTTTTTGGCAGAATACAGTATAAAGCATCATGAGCTATATGTAAGCATTAGAAAACGTGGTTCCTGCCTTCAACGAGTTTATTTAGTTAGGGAGGCACTGTCCAAGTAAAACGACAGAGCAAATTATTAAAGCTTGTGCTTGCTTTTTGTAAAGTCAGTTTTGTGCTTTGGTCTTTGGTGAGATACCATTGGTATCTCTTGATGGGCACTGTCAGAAACACCCCAACTCTTTGAGAAGTGGTAGTTGTGTATCTAGTTTATCTGGTTCATTCTATAGTGTTCTGTTTGCTTAATAATAATTACTGTTTGGTCCAAATACACATAATGGTTCTTATTTTGAGTACTTTTCTGCTTCTCTCCTGGACTTTGGACTGGGATTTCCTTTTTGTGAAGGCCATTGGA
This sequence comes from Suricata suricatta, assembly GCF_006229205.1. Classification (NCBI taxonomy): domain Eukaryota; kingdom Metazoa; phylum Chordata; class Mammalia; order Carnivora; family Herpestidae; genus Suricata; species Suricata suricatta. Next base: position 51,973,804 of record NC_043702.1, read on the forward strand.
AAGTCAAAGTCAGATTTGTGGCCCACTCCAGAGCAGACATAGTGATTTTATGCTGTACATTTTTTAAGCCTTTTTGTGGGCACCATTTTTGGTGTTTTCTTTATTCTTTTGCATTTGCTTTTTAAATTTATTAACTTTTTATAGTTTGTGTGTTCTTGTCTCATTAATCCTTTTCAGAAGAAAATGCTGGTATATCTATGTGTATATATATATGTACATATATATATATATATATATATATATGAAATCCATGGAGGAACAAAATAAGGCAAACAGATTAATATAGTGGAAACCAGATGTGGCAAATGGGTTTTATTTTGTGGGCCAGCTTTAATTGATGGTGGCTGTGTGATCCACTGCATTAAGAAGTAGTTGGAGGGGTGTCTGGGTAGCTCAGTTGGTTAAGCGTCTGACTTCAGCTCAGGTCATGATCTCACAGTTTATGGGTTCGAGCCCTGTGTCGGGATCTGTGCTGACAGCCCCAGCCTGGAACCTGCTTCAGATTGTGTCTCCTTCTTTCTTCGCCCCTTTGCTGCTTGTGCTCTATCTCTCTCTCAAAACTAAATAAGCATTTAAGGAAAAGAAAAAGAGGAGAGACAATCCCAGGCAGGCTGCATGCTCTCAGCACAGAGCCCAACTTGGGGCTTCATCTCACAAACTATGAGGTCCTGACCTGAGCCAAAACCAAGAGTCAGACGCTTAACTGACTGAGCCATCCAGGCACCCCTGGTTAGATTTTTATCTTCTACAATTCTAATTGTTTCCCTGTATTATTTCCAGTGGCTTTCCCTTAGTTTATGTTTTTATCATCCTCATTCATTTTTTTTTAAAGTTTATTAATCTTGTGGAGTGGGTGGAGAGAGAGAGAGAAAAAGAAAGAAAGAGAAAGAAAACGAACCAGAGATAAGGCAAGAGAGAATCCCAAGCTGGCTCCATACTGTCAGCACAGAGCCTGATGCAGGGCTCAGTCTCAGAAACTGAGATCATGACCTGACCTGAAATCAAGAGTCAGATACTTAACCAACTAAACGACTCAAGTGCCAGTGAAATCTAAACTCTCAAATGGCTCAATAAAAAGATGTTCAAATTAATTCGTAATAAAAGTAAGCACTAATTGATTAGAAAAATCACATAATTTG
>NC_043702.1:51975042-52011032 GCF_006229205.1 Suricata suricatta
TCAGCACAGAGCCTGATGCAGGGCTCAGTCTCAGAAACTGAGATCATGACCTGACCTGAAATCAAGAGTCAGATACTTAACCAACTAAACGACTCAAGTGCCAGTGAAATCTAAACTCTCAAATGGCTCAATAAAAAGATGTTCAAATTAATTCGTAATAAAAGTAAGCACTAATTGATTAGAAAAATCACATAATTTGGTAACATAGATATAGAAACACAGATGTTCTCAGATCTTTGATTGATATGCAGAATGCTACAATATTTACCAAAATTACAAAGGCAACCATTTCTAGAAATTTCTCTTTATAGTATACCCACCTGCCCCACTACTGTGTGTGAGATAACATATACAAAGTTATTTATTGCAGTATTATTTGTAGGGACGAAAAAAGTGAGTAACATACATATAGAGTGAGTACATAGATATAGAAATATTGTTGTTTTGTTTGGTTTTTTTTTTTAAGTTGAGAGAGAAAGCATAAGCTGAGAAGAAGGACATGAGGGGGAGAGAGAGAGAGAGAGAGAGAGAGAGAATATCTCAAGCAGCTCCACACTTTGAGTGGAACCCGATGCAGGGCTGGGATCATGACCCGAGCCAAAATCAGGAGTCGGATGCTCAACTGACTGAGCCACCCCGGTATCCCTAGAAATACTGTTTGTATAAAATGGATGAGAAAGCACATGTGTGCATAAAAGATTTCTGAAAAGATACATAAGAATCTGATGATACTGGATGACTCTGTGGAGGCAAGAACTCAATAGTTGAGGAGCAGGAATAAAGGAAAGACTTTTTGATGTGTCCTTTTATATCTTTTTAATTTTGAAATAAAGGATTAGCATTCACAAAATAATTAACTTTTAACATGAAAAGGATGACGGGCTGCCTGGCCTGGGTGGCTCAGTCGGTTAAGCATTGGATTCTTGATTTCAGCTCAGGTCATGATCCAGCTTCATGATCCCAGGGATCATGGGATTCAGGCCCTCAGGCTCTGTGCTAAGCATAAAGCCTTCTTGGCATTCTCTCTTCCCCTCTGCTCTTCTCCCTTGTGTGCTTGCTCAAGCTCTCTAAAAATGAATGAATAAATGAATGAAAAAAAATTTTTAACTCCATATTAAAAACAGTAAATAATTTATCCAAGGTTAATAAGATCAGATAGAATAACCCAAGACAAGACTTCCTGATTCTTGAATTCATGTTATTGTCCATTGTATAAAACAGTTCAAAATTCAGATCAGAGAATCAGTGAAGAAAAGGAGACTTTGCTTCATGCTTCTTGAAGAATAAAAACCATCTGTGTCTGATCCATGTGTGTTTGGAATGTCTACATCTATTAATATGGAGTATTTTTCTTCTCTTTAATAGTTTATTGTCAAGTTGGTTTCCATAAAACACCCAGCGTTCATCCCCACAATTGCCGTCCTCCATGCTCATCACCCCCATCCCCTCCTGCTTCAGACCTCAGTTTGTTTCCAGTATTCAAGAGTCTCTCATGATTTGCCTTCCTCCCTCTCCCTATTTCCCTCCCTGTGGTCCTCTGTTAAGTTTCTCCTGTTACACCTAAGGAAGGAGTGTAAACATATGGTATCTTTCCTTCTATGCCTGACTTATTTCACTTAGCATGACACCCTCGAGGTCCATCCATGTTGCCACGAATGGCCAGATTTCATTCTTTCTCATTGCCGTGTAGTACTCCATTGTATATATAAACCACATCTTCTTGATCCATTCATCAGTTGAATGAATAAATGAATAAATGAAAATTTTTAAAAATTTAAAATGTTAGATTTTGATGCTGCTTTTTGTGAAATAACTTGAACTTTATCAACTGAAAAGTGATACAAAATGTTGTTGGGGGAAATAATTATAATAACTGGGTAAGGAATAGTTTGAACCTGCAGAAGACTAGAACTAATACTATGGTTGCAGGATGGACAGTCTGAGAAGTAGATCACTAAGTTGTTGACCTCTCTTCTGATGTGATAGTATGGTGTCTTGGTAATTGTTTTTTTAAAAAGTTTTTTATTTTTATTTTTTTTAAGACAGAGAGAACAGGAGACCAGGAGGGCCAGAGAAAGAGAGAGGGAGAGAGAGAATCTTAAGCAGGCTCCACACTGTCAGCACAGAGCGTGAAGTGTGGCTCAAGCTCAAACTTAAACCATGAGATCATGACTGAGTTGAAATCAAGAGTTGGTCACTTAACCGACTGAACCACCCAGGTGCCCTGTTTTTCAGAGTTTTAAGAGGTATTGCCACCATCCTACATTTGCAGTCAGCAATGAAGGAAGCTGAAGGCAGGGGTGGAGGTTGGAAGGAAAGGTTACAGTTACATTAAAGTAAAACTGAAAGTTAACGTGGTGACACATCTTTTGTGATATTCATGTTTTTATTTTGCATAATAGGCCCAAATTAAAATATATTGTAATTAGTTGCGTATATAATTGTAATTCATTTTGACATACAGTTTTAGAAATATTTCCATACCATTGCCTTCTCCAGTATGTATAATCATTGCCAGTTTTTTTTTTGATACTGTGTATTGTGTACCATTTGGTGGCTGTTATGTTAACTGCTCCCTCCATAGCCCCCCCTTCCATCCCCAACTGCAGTGTAAAAGTCAAAAGTGCTGAATTTTACTTTACATCAACTGGATAGGGTGATTGTGGGCATGATGACCTTTTGCTCTTTTCCTTCGTTGAGTTTCATGTCTGGGAGTTCATGAGCTTAACCTAGCACCTCTTGAACTACACACACCCTGTTTTACCCCTTACACATTGGAAGCTCCAAGAACTCTGAAGCATGAACAGATTGTGGGAGGGTGGAGGGGAGGAGGAGGTATAAAATGACCACAATTCTGAAAGAAAGAAAGGATATCAAACCAGGAGAAGGAAGTAGTAGACACCATGAAAATGGAATCTGGATCCTCAGAATTTGAGATTCTTGGCTTCTTGAATAAGTAAGGCTGAATGGGGTGGAGAGGGCAAAGTAGAGCTCACGTAACCTGTGAACTCTTGGTGCAGGTCTCCCAGGCAAGGAGCTGTGGGAACGCAGTTCTCCTGGAGGACTCCACAAAACAAAAACAAACCGTTCCTACTTCTGCAAACCAAATCAAGACCAGACATTCTTCTAGATACCTCAGACTATAAAATAAGTCTGTTAAAAGACTGAGTTCATTCCTTTTTAAGTCCTTTTCTGTTTTGATTGGATATGCTGGAAGACAGTGGCCTCCTGGGGCCTGGAGGCATGAAGGATGCCCTGGGGTGGTGAGGAACTCAGAAGGCACAGGAAAGGGAAGCTTAGATACAGCTGAGAAGACAAACATGGGGTTTTACAGATTTTCACCAAGTTCTGGGTTGTCTTTATTCACAAATAAAAGCTGTATTCCAAATATTTCCTCTCTGTAAGATGCACAACTAACCAGACAGCTTGAGTTGTGGTGAGATGGAACCTACTACTACTGCTTTGTAATTTGGAGTTTATATTCAGTTTTCTTTGAAAATACCCAGAACTCCCAAGATCAGAAATGGGGATGGGGTGTCTGGGTGGCTCAGTCGGTTGAGTGTCCGACTTCGGCTCAGGTCATGATCTCACAGTAGTGGGTTTGAGCCCCGCATCAGGCTCTGGTGACAGCTCAAAGCCTGGAGCCTGCTTTGGATTTTGTGTCCCCCTCTCTGCCCTATCCTTGTTCATGCTCTGTCTCTCTCTGTCTCAAAAATAAATAAAACATTAAAAAAAAGAAATGGGGAGTGGATGCTTTTGGGCACCTGAATTAAACAGATGACAACTTGGACTACAGTTTAATTATATCTTAAACATGCAATTTCTGGTTAAATGCCATTTGAGTTAACCTGCTTTTGTACATAGTGGGAATATTTAAGCCTATCAGTTACTTATATCTTAGTGTGAATTATTTGAGCAGGTACTTATTGCTTTCCTTCTTGGCTGAGACCAGGTACTGAAGAAGTAAGAATGTTGATAGGAGAGGTAATTTTACATCTTTGTGCAGAATCATGATGGACATTGTGGTTGTTAACTTCTGTGACTTTGAAGAATTGAGTGTAGCCTGGTGAAGGGAAGCATAGGTGTTGGAGCCAAGATAAATCTGGCTTAGCACAGAGCTTGGCCCTCCTTAATCATTCCACATCTGGTGACTAAGATCTCCCCATCCCCTGCTATTTGATCATTATTCTTCTTCTAATTTATTTTTAGAGCACATCATTCGAATATCAGAAAGTGCCAGGGTTTCAGTGAAATTTCCTGCCCATCTGTAGTAAGATACAGGTTTTTTTTGGCAGCCACCCCTACTTCCTTCCCACCAACCCCTTTTTTCTTTTTACTTCTGGCATTATTAATCTATTCTCCCTTTCTGTAATTTTGTTATTTCAAGAATGCTATGTATATGGAATCTACAGTATGTAACCTTTTGGGATTGACTTTTTTTCATTCTTTGTAGTCCTCTGGATATTCACTTAAGTTTTTTGTGTCTAAAGAGTTTGTTCCTTTTTAATTGCTGAGTTGTATTTCATACAGCGGATGTGCCACAGTTTATTTAAACATTCACCCATTGAAGGACATCTAGATTGTTTTGAGTTATTGTTTGTTATGACTAAAGCTGCTACACACATTTTTGTATGAACATGAGTCTTCATTTTTTGCACTAAATGATCAAGAGTGTAATTGCTTGGTTGTATGGTTGCATGTTTAGTTTTTTGGGTTTTTTTTTTTTTTTTTAAAGAAATTGCAGGGACATCTGGATGACTTAGTCAATTAAACATCTGACTTCAGCTGAGGTCATGATCTCACCATTCGTGAGTTTGAGCCCTTCATAGGTCTCTCTCTGCTGTCAGCACAGAGCCTGCTTTGGATCTTCTGCTCCCACCCTCCTCCCCTCCCCCACGTCAAAAATAAACAAACATTTAAAAAAATTGCCAAACTGTTTTCCTCAATGGCTGTATCATTTAATTTTTACTAGCAATGTATGAATATTATGGACTGGATTTTGTTCCCTCTAAAATTGATATGTTGAATTCTTCACCTCTGGTACCTCACAATGTGATTGTATTCGGAGATAAGCCTCTAAAGAAGCAGTTTATGTTAAAATGAGGACTTTAGAGTGGTCCCTGATCCAGTCCGAGTGATGTATTTACAGGAAGAAATGTGGACACATCCCTGAGGGATGTGCATTCACAGAGGAAAGACCATGTCAGGATGCAGTGAGAAGGTGGCCATCAGTGAGCCAAAAAAGAAGCCTCAGAAGAACCCAAACCTGCTGACGCCTTGATCTTGGACTTCCAGCCTCTGGAACTGTGAGAAATAAATTTCTGTTGTTTAAGCCACTCAGTCTATGGTATTTTGTGATAGCAGACTAGCCCTACAGACTAATACATTGAGTGATCCTTACTCCCTCCCCCCAACTTTTTAAAGTATTTATTTGTATTAGAGACAGTGCATGAGCAGGGGAGGGGCAGAGAGAGAGAGTTGGAGGCAGAATCCAGAGCTGACCCCAGGCTCTGAGCTGTCAGCCCAGAGCCTTACGAGGGGCTGGAACTCACAAGTTTATGACCTGAGCCAAAGTCAGACTGTCTGAGCCACCCAGGTGCTCCTCGCCCCCCAATATTCTTGGCAACACTTGGTTTTTAACTTTATAATTTTCGCCATTCTGATAGGTGTGTGATGAGGTCTCAGTATTGTAATTTCTGTTTTCTTGGTGGCTGGATGACATTAAATATCTTTTCCTGTGCTTATTTATCATTTGTGTACCGTCTTTGGTGAAACTCTATATTCACCCATTTTCTACTTGGATTTTTTTTTTATTGTTGGAGTTTCAAGTATTGTTTTATATACTCTAGATACTGGTTCTTTGTCAGATGGGAAGTTTGAAAAAAAATTTTTCCCACTCTAGCTTGTCTTTTTGTTTTCTTAACATAGTGTTTCATAGAGCACAAGTTTTTGATTTTAATGAAGTCCACTTTTTCAGTTTTTCTTTTATGGATGGTGCCTTTGGTTTGAGTCTAGCCTAGCTATATATAGATCCTGAAAATTGACTCCTAAGATTTTAGAATATTTGTGGAAGTTTTAGGGTTTTCTATTTTACATTTAGGACCACGATCCATTTTGAGCTAATTTTTGTATGTTTTCTTCCCTCCCCACCCGACCCCTGCTGCCCCCAAATATATCCAGTTGTTCTAGTATCATCTGTGGGAAAGGCAGTCTTTCTCCCTTGAATTGATTTTGTATCTTTGCCAAAAAATAATTGGGCATATTTATGTTCTGTTTTTTGGTTCTATTTTTTGTTCCATTGACCTCTGTTCTACCAGTACCACAGTCTTGATTACTATAAGTATATAGTAAGTCTTGAAGTCTGGTAGACTGATTTCTCCTACTTTATTATTTTCCAAATTTATTTTAGCTATTCCAGTTCCTTTGTCTTTTTATATAAATTTTAGATAATATTCTATATATCTACAAAGGATTTCAGAGAGAGAGACTTTGCTAGGAGTTGCATGAAACCCATATATCAATTTGAGGAGAATTGGTATCTTTATTACATTGTGTCTTCCAATTCATGAACATGGTATCTCTCTCCATGTTATATAGGTCTTATGTTTGATTTTTCTCATCATCAAGTATGGAAGTATTGTATGTTTATGTGGTGTATTTTGTGTTCACAGGCATTTTACTAGAATTTAGAAATACAGTTGATTTTTTCAAAATGATATCTTGTATTCTACAACCTTGCTGAACTCATCTATTCTAGGAGTTTATGTATTCCTTGGGATTTCCTACACAGATGAATATGTCATCTGCAAAAAGGGGCAAATCTCATTTCTTGTTTATTCATCTGTATACCTTTTATTATCTTACTTCATTAATTAGAACTCCCAGGTATGTATTGAGTAAGATTGGTGAGAGTGGACACACTTGCTGTGTTCATCTTAAATCTCATTTCTTGTTTATTGATCTGTGTACCTTTTATTTTCTTACTGCACTGATTAGAACTCCCAGGACTGTATTGAATAAGATTGGTGAGAGTAAACATACTTGCTGTTCCTTATCTTAGGGAAAAGCATTTAGTCTTTGACCATTAAGTATGGTGTTAGCTGTACTTTTTTTATACAAGGTCTTTATCTTGAGAGGGTTCCCCCTATCGATATTTTTCTAAATTTTTATTATGAATGGGTGAGAAATTTTGTCAGTTGTGTTTTTGCAACAGTTGATATGGTTGTGATTTTTATCCTTCACACTGGTAATATGGTGGATTATATTGATTGATTTTCACATACTGAGCCAACTTTGCATGGAATAAACCTCATTTGATCATTTTGTACTATCTTTTTATATATTGTTGAATACTGTTTACTGTTTTGTTAATATTATTTTATATTTACATTCATGTTTCTGTCTGATTTTGGTATCAATGTGTAGTACTAGCTTCATAAAATGAATTGGGAAGTGTTCCCTCCTCTCTGTTTTCTGGAGTAGTTGTTTAGAATTGATATTAATTCACTTCAAAACATTTGGTAGACTTCTCTAGTGTAAACCACCTAGGCTTAGTTTTTTTTCAAATTTTGTAAATTGCAAATTCATTTCCCTTGATAATGTTTAAAGAGCTATTCATATTTTCTGTTTTATATTGTGTAGTTTGTGTTTTTTGAGGGAGTGGTCCACTTAGTCTGAGTTGTCATATCAAAGTGGTTAGAAGTATTCATAGTATTTCCTTATCCTTTTGCTGTCTGTAGCTGGTAGTGCTATTCCTGTTCCATTCCTGATATTGGTAATTTGTGTCTTTTTGCCTTTTTTCCCTTCCTTTTTCTTGTTTTGGATTTATTTTGCTCTTCTCTTGAATTGGGAACTTAGATTTTTGATTTGAGATTTCTCTTCTTCTAATGTATATATTTAGTGTTATAAATTTAACAACAGCTTTAGTTGTGTTCCACATTTTTTGATATACAATTGACTCAATGACATGAGTTTATTTATTAATCTGTTTTATTTTTTTTTAATGTGTACTTTTTCAGAGAGAGAGATGGAGTGTGAGTTGGGGGAGGGGCAGAGAGCAAGGAGACACAGAATTGGAAGCAGGCTCTGAGCTGTTGGCCTAGAAAACCTACCACCTGGCTCAAACTCATGAACCATGAGATCATGACCTGAGCCAAAGTCGGATGCCTGACCGACTGAGCCACTCAGGTTCCCCCAGTGACATGAGTTTAAACTATGGGTCAACTTTTATGGTTTTCTTTTTCAGAAAATATATTGGAAAAATTTTTGGAGTTTTGTGACAGTGTGAAAAAACTGGTGGACAAACTGTGTAGCCTAGAAATATAAAAAAAAATTAAAGAGGTATATAATGAATGCATAACATATATAGATGCTAGTTTATCACATAAAATAAATATAAATCTTTTATAAAAAGTGAAAATTTATGGAAATTTACACACACAAATACTTCCAGACATTATGTGGCACTATTCTTAGTAAAAAAAAAAAAAAAAACCCAAAAAACAATGTAAACATACAGTATTAAGTCATTATTGTATAGAGTTAACTATGGTACATATTGTACCACTGTAATAATTTTGAAGCCACTTTGTTTCATGTTATTTTACTCTTTGATGTCTAGCCTTAGTAATATGCATAACACATACAGTTGTACATGAGATAAGACAATATTGATGTAGGAATTGACAAATAATTTATCTTTAAAAACAGTATAATCTTATAGTATCAAATGCAGTTCAGTACTGTACATGTAATTTCCTTAGGATTTTCTTAATAACATTTTCTTTTCTCTAGCTTATTTTAAGACTCCAACATCTATGAAACAGATAAGACATGTTCATTGACTTTATAATATCTGTAAGGTTTTTGGTCAGCAGTAGTCTGTTAGTAAAGTTTCTGGAGGGTCAAAAGGTCTATGTGGATTTTCTGCTGCCCATAACCCCTTGGTACCTGTAACCCTAACATTGTTTGAGGGGCAACTGTACTGTATTTTAGATGTCATTCAGTTCAGTGTATATTTTTATTATTTTAATGTTTATTTTTGAGAGAGGGAGGGAAGGAGGGACGGAGGGAGGGGTAGGGGCAGAGAGAAGGGAGACCGAAGATCTGAAGCAGGCTCTGTGCCGACAGCAGAGAGCCTGATGGCAGTGTTTGAGCCCTTGAACCATGAGATCATGACCTGAGCCAAAGTCTGATGCTTAACCATAATTTTAAATTTCCCTTGAGACTTCTAAATAAACCCTGGGTCAAACAAGAAGTGTATTATTTAGTTTCCAAGTGATTGAAGATTGTCCTTTTATTTTTCCCTTATTGAGTTTTGTTTTGTTGCTTGAAGATACTTTGTATGATTTCAGTTATTTTAAATTTGTTGAGGTTTGCCTTGTGACTCAGGATGTCTCTTGATCTATGGTTTGTATTTCCACAAGAATTTGGAGAGAAGTATGTATTCTGGTGTTGATTGGTGGAGTGTTCTATAAGTGTTGATCAGATCCTATTGGTTGACAGTCTTGAGGTCTGTATCCTTCAGATTTCTGTATAGTTGTTCAATCAGATGTTCAGGGAGGGATGTTGAAGTTTTCACCTATAATTGCGGATTTGTCTAACCTTTTAGTTCTTTCAGTTCTGGCTTCACCTGTTTTTCACCTCTGTCATTTGGCACCTGCACATTTAGGATTGCTATGTCTTCTTGATGGCTTGACTTTTGTCATTCTATATATAGTATGCTTCTCTGTCTCTGGTAAATTTCTTTGCTTTGAAGTCCACTTTATATGATATTAATACAGCCATTTCTGCCTTCCTTTGGCTAATGTTTACATGATTTATTTTCTCCCATTCTTTTACTTTCAGCCAGCCATTATAGTTATATTTGAAGTGAGGTTTTTTTTTTTTTGGTAGATATCATGTATTTTTTTAAATTCAGTGTACTAATGTGTCTGAATGTGTTTAGACTTTTATATTCAATGAAGTTTTAGATGTGTTAGGATATAAGTGTGCCATTTATTTTTTTGTTTTCTGTTTACCTTTTTCATTTTTCTCTATCTCTGGGTTACTTGAGCACATTTTAGAAATTCATTTTGATTTATCAGTTGTGTTTTGAACATCCTTCTTTGTATATCATTTTTGGTGTTTGCTGTAGGGTATTACAATTATATACACATAACTTATTACAGTCTATTGTTCTCAACATTTTACAAGTTTGAGTGAACTATAGAAACCTTACCTCCTTCTATGTCCCTTTACTCTCCCCTGTTTATGATTGTCTAAAAATGTTTCCTGTATATGTTTAGAACCATATCAGACAGTTACAACTTTTGCTTCAACTGTCAGATATAAAGTAGAAAACTCAAGAGGACAAGGTAAGCACATTGATTTACCCATGTTTTTTCTTACTGTTTTTTTTCCCCCTGAAATTCTAAAGTTATTTCTTTTATTATTTTCTTTCTATTCAGAGGTCTTATTTGAGTCAAATTTTAAGGTATGTGATGGGTGACATTCACTTAGGTGGTGGTGGTGGTGGTTGTTTTAAATCTTAGAAGGTCTTGATTTCCCTCATGACTGAATTATGTTTTTCCTGGGTATAGGATTCTGGGTTGACACTCTTTTCTTTCAGCACTTGAATAATATTGGGTTACTTCCTTATGGTCTTCATGGTTTCTGATGAGAAATCACTGTCATTTGAGTTGTTTTTTTCTTTTGAGTAAGGTTTTGATTTTTTTTCTGAATGCTTTCTTTGTCCTTCGTCTTCAGAGTTTGATTATCTTGTGACTTAGCATAGATTTCTTGGAGTTTATACGGTTTTGGGTTAAGTAAATTTCTTAAACCTGTAGGTTTATGTCTTTTGCCGTATTTCTTTTTCAGTCGTCCCTTGCCCCCTTTTTGGGATTCCAGTGACACGTATGTTAAGTCTTTTGTTGTTGTTTCATGGCTCCCCAAGGATCTCTTCATTTATTTTTCAGTCTGTTTTCTTCCTGTTTTTAATATTGGATAATTTATATTCTTTCTTTTTTAGTTCAATGATTATTTTCTCTGTCTCCACTATTATACTTTGGGTCCATCTAAGGAGTGTTTTTATTAAGTTGTTACATCTTTCAGTTATAAAGTTTCCCTTTAGTTCTTATATCTTCTATTTCTTTGCTGAGATTTTGTTTTTCATTCTAGTTTTTCATTTATTTCAGGCATGTTCATAATTGTTTGTTGAAATATTTTTATCATGGCTGCTTTAAAATCATTGTAAAATAATTCTAGTGGCTTTTCATGTGGTCTCCACTCACACAGTGGGGATGGCAGGTCCTGGAGGGTGGGGACTCATTCTCAGATGAAAGTTTTGGATCCCTTCTTGGCTATCTGTGATCCCACCTTGCTAGAGGGTCTTGGTGTACCTCATTACATACTACTGAGGGTGGAAGTCTAGTCTCCCCACTCAGGCTTTGCTGACATAGGTGGGGGTGGGGTCATGGTCTTTTGTATGGTGTTCAGTTAGAGTGGTGCAGTTATTGTCTAAAGTTTTCTGTCTTGCTAGACTGCCCGTTCCTGGTCTTTGGCTAAGGAGAACAAGCTTTTGTTGGGGCCTTTTTGTTTTGATCTGTTTGTGTTTGCATGTAGCCAGCCAGCATTTTAACTCCAAGTGTGAGATAGGTGAAGACAAAAGAAAACCCAGGGAATTCACCACTTTTACGTGTAAGGGTTTTCAGTTGTACTTAGTGGGAGGAATGAGAAAAAGTACAGCTACTCCATCTTTTAGAGGTGGAGAACCCTGTCATTCTTTTTTAGTTAGTTTTCCAGTAACAGACTAATAGTCTGTCATTCAGAGAATTTTCAGTCTGCATACAATTTTAGCTTTTTCCCCCATATCTAACTACCTATTTGTCTCCATCACACCGAACTTCCTCCTCTGTTCTATACAGATTCTACACTTGTACTGTCTTTATACCATGGCCTTGATCAATTTATTCTTCTGCCTTGAAATGCCCCAATTCTTCATCTCAAAATATACTTGCTATCATCTTGTAACTCGCAGGCTATTAGCTGATGACTGCATCACCAACTGTTTTGGAGAATTTGAAGCTAGAATTACTGTAAAATGTCAAAGGAGCCCCATACTCTTTCTAAAATAAGATAATCATCATAATTTTAATTGTTAAAATATCTTGCATCACCAGCAAGGGATAGTGGAGGACCTTCTCTTTGTTGAGTATGGATTTAAGTGTTTTCATACTGCTAGATAATTTATTTTTTATTTTTCATTTTTTATCCTACTAGATAATTTAAGGGGTAAATTAGTTGAATGACTGTTCTTTAAGAATAAAATGTTGTCAGTGCTAAATGATATCTTAATGTTTAGTACTTATAGAGACCCGGCTAATGGTTTTGAATCCTACTACCACATTATGGTCAGTTGGGGAGCTTTGAAGCAGATCCTATGCCAGGTCCAAACCCCAGATCTTCTGATTCACTCCCCAAGTGATTCTAATATATAGCCAGATTGAGAACCACTAGTTTAGAATGATGCTATAAAAAAATACAAGTGAGCACTAGTGGTTTCAGTCATTTTTAAGCATTCTGGAATGCTTCCTGCTGTACAGCTTTGAACTTTGTCTTTCAATGTTTTTACCTCAGCAGACTTTTAAAAACCCTTTTGTACATCGTACAAAGGATTCACCCATGTGATTGTATTATGAAGCATTACATGATCTCTGATCTGATTTGCAAAGAGAAGACATTTTATGAAAAAAATTTCTTTAGGTAACTTAAAATTACCAACTCTCTTCTAATTCTCTTTTGGTTTTATTTTCTACAAGATGGTTGTAGGAACACTGCAGATAGTATGGCATTATGTTGTATAGTACATTTAAACTAGAGTTTTTTTGTTAAATACTCAAAGATTAATACTATAATTTTTTGTCAAGCCCTGAGAGATATATAATAAGGAATTATTATGTTGTAAGAAAGGAATTTACTACTAGAGCAGAGAAATCAGACATTGTCAGTGATTAGTAAATAGGGTTCTCTTGAATGTCCTATGATAAAATTGGTAGATGTTTGGCATCTAAGTAGTTACTGTATTTCACTTAAGAGGTTGACAGGGCTTTAAGTTTCAATAATAAAAGCAGTTAGGGCTAAGGGAAAAAGGCAAGTTAGAGAAAGGAAAGGAAAAAGAGGTCAATTAATAGAGAACAGTAGAGAAAAAAATAGGATTAAAGCAAGAATTCAATTAACTTTTCTGACAACAAAGCCTTTCCTCTGAGGAAGAAGAAATTAGGTGCTCCATTTCTTTATTTTAGGGACACCTACTCAGTTTGCTTTGTTGCCTATGACCTTTATAAGAAAAATGCACAAAGAATCATGACATGGACTTTTTTCTACAGTTAGTATTAATAAAATTGTAGTTTTGTGTAGAAACTGGCATGAGTGTGAGGGAACTATTTCAAAAGAGCTGTACTTTATATTAAGAAAATTTTAATGCATGGAGCAAGTGGGTGGCTCAGTTGGTTAAGTGTCTGACTTTGGTTCAGGTCATGATCTCACTGCTTCTCAGTTTGAGCCCCTCATCAGATTCTGTGCTGCCAGCTCAGAGACTGCTGCTTGCTTTGGGTCCTGTGTTTCCCTCTTTCTCTGCTCTTTCCCATGCATGCTCTGTCTCTCTCTCAAAAATAAAGAAAAACATTAAAAATTAAAAAAAACTTTAATGATTATGGTGAGAAAGTTATTGGATTATTGTCAAGTTACTTGTCAAATTTTCTGTTTTTCTAAATATAGCGTATACTGTAAGTATAATGCTTTATTTAATATATGTATATTTTTGGAATATAAAATTTTTGAAGGGATTTAATTCATGATGATAGGGCTTTTAAGGGAATTTAATTCATGATCATGGGACTTTGAAGAGAAGGCATTAGTTTTCAGTACACCAACAGTTTTCTAAGTTTGTATTAGTGTCATTATACTTAATAATCATTTCAAAATTTTTGCCGTGGTTGTATCTCTCTCCTTCTGGTAGGCATTAAAGCTGCTAAGCCCCATGGACTCTTGTCTTTGGTGAACAGTGGTAGGGGAAGTCTTTGTGCTCCCAGATGTTGAGGGGAAATCTTGAAGTACCCTTTATACTACTGAAAATGGGCCTTTTGCCATATAGGGCAAATAGGTCTGATTATTAGTGCTTATTCTGAAAAATAATTGCTTTCTTTATTCTGAAGAAAATAAACTAAATTGTTATGAAAATTCCCACTTAAAATATCTCAGACGAATTCAGCCATTTCTCTCATTGTTCATTGGGTCCCTTCTGTGCTTCACACACTTCTTGTCATTTGTAGGGAAAGGGCAGACATACAGTGGAAATCAACTCAGTTCTGAACATACACTTACTCTGGAGCATACACTTTTAATAATATATGCTAAATTTTATCCTTGGAAATGTATTTAGGCTATGATAGAAACATGTAGGAAGGGCCAGGAAGTGAGGGTCAGATCATGCTGGGTCCCCAGAATGCTAAGGATAACGTGATCATCAGAAAAACCAGAAGGGTAAGGTATCAAAGTCATCAACAGTCCTAATTTCTGTAGTTAGGTTTTTGCATATTTGTATGTGATGGCATTTTGTCATGGAAGCTTTAACATGGATTATTGTCATTGATTTGAGGATCTCTCTCTCAGAATTAGAAGGCAGTTTCCCTTATCCCTGTAATGAGTATACTAGAAAGCGATGCAAGTGTAACATTTTTAATATTTTTCTTTAAACTTTTTTTTTGATGTTTGTTTATTAGCATGCAAGCACAAGCAGGGGGAGGGACAGAGAGAGAGAGGGAGAGAGAATCCCAAGTGGGTTCCGCACTGTCAGCACAGAGCCTGAGGTGGAGCTCCATCCCACAAACCACTAGATCATATCTGAGGTGAAATCAAGAGTTGGGCCCTTAACTGACTGAGCCCCCAAAGTGTCCCAAGGACCCTTATTTGTCGATGTCAACAAATAAGCATAAGTTAGTCTTTTCTGTCAGTGAGTCACCATTCGCCTTAGAATGGGAGATAGTTACACTGGGTGAGACGTATAATAGATATAAGATAAAATAACAGCACAAAGGAAGAAAAGAACCATTACTCATCCTCACATTGAGTGTTGTGTCAGGGAAACTTTCAGAGACAAGGTGAAGCTAAGGTAAGTTTTAAAGAATAAATAGGAATTTATTTGACTGGACAGAGCAGGGTATTTCAACAGAGAAAGCGGGTATGCCAGAGCACCAACAGTGAAACAGTTGCCAAGTTCAGAGAACTGTACTCCGTTTCTTACTGATGAGAAGGATATGAGGTAGAGTCAGGGGCATGATCTGGAAAAGTCTTAAATCTGGCAGAAGAGTTGGTCATGGAGGACTTAAAAATTTTAGAGTAGTGAGGTGGTTATTTTTGCAAGTGTGAAGATTCTGGATTTGGGAATCTTTCAGAGGTTATACAATAGTTGAGGCAATAGGGCTGTTGAAGAGAAGAAGATAGGGTTGGCAGGTTATGTGGCCATTTGTAGAGAAGGTATAGGAAAAGAATAGCTTGAAGGTCTCTCTTCAGTTTTTGGCTTTGACCTTTATTATAATGCGTATGTGGGTGCACACACATTGGGGAACGATGTAGGAGGGTTTATTATCAAATATTTATTTTCACCCAGTTTTAAAATTCGGAATATTTCAGACTGATGGAAAAAATTACAAAAATAATTCAAAGAACTCTATATACTCTTCAACTCAGATTCCCCAAATGTTAGCTTTATAACATGAGTGCTTTTAAAAAAATATATTTATTTACTTTTGATAGTGTACACATGTGCATGCATGTGCATGAGAGAATGGGGTAGGGGGCAGAGAGAGATGGAGAGGAAGAATCCTAGGCAGTCTCTGCTGCCAGCACAGAGCCCAACACAGGGCTTGATCTCATGACAGTAAGATCATGACATGACCTGAGCTGAAATCAAGAGTTGGAAGCCCAACGAACTGAGTCACCCCAGGTGCTGCACATTTGTGTTTTATAAAGCCATTGAATACACAGTTTTTCTGAGCCATTTGAGAGCATTGAAGACATTGTGTCCCTTTGCTCCTAAAATAACATTCAGGGTGCATTTCCCAAAAATGAAGGATATTTTCTTTTCTTTTTTTAATGTTTATTTATTTTAGAGTAAGAGGGAGAGGCAGAGCATGAGTGGGGGAGGAGCAGAGAGAGACAGAGATGCAGAATCTGAAGCAGGCTGCAGGCTCTGAGCTGTCAGCAGAGCCCGATGTGGGGCTTGAACCCATGAGCTGTGAGATCATGACCTGAGCTGAGGTCAGACACCTAACTGACTGGGCCACCCAGAGTATAGTGATCAAAGTTATTAATTTGATTTCTTTGATCAAAGTTGATATAGCAGTGCATTGACTTTATTCAGATTTGCTGAATGTTAGAGGGTGCCTGGGTGGCTCATTTGGCTGAGCATCTGACTTGATTAAGGCTCAGGTCATGATCCTAGGGTCGTGGGGTTGAGTCTCATGTCGGGGGCTCTGTGCTGACAGCATGGAACCCGCTTGGGATTGTTTGTTTGTCTGTATCTCTCCTCCTCTCTCTAAAAATAGATACATTTTAAAAATTTAGATTTGCTGAATTTGATAGTGTCCTTTTGAGTGAATGATAAACATTCCCGCCCCCCCCCCCCGCCCCCATGCATAAGGTCCAGTCTAGGATTGTGTGTTTTCATTTGTCATACCTTTTTAATCTTCTTTGGTCTGCTTTGTGTTATATGATAGGACATTTAAAAAATATATATATATAATTTTTAAAATTTTATTTATTTTGAGAGAGAGTGTGTGTCAGGGAGGGGCAGAGAGAGAGAATCCTAAGCAGGCTCCTTGCTGTCAGTGTACAGCCCAGCGTGGGGCGCGAACTCACGAACCATGAGACTGTGACCTGAGCCAAAACCAAGAGTAAGATGCTCATGCAACTGAGCCAGCCAGACGCCTCCATGAGAGGACATTTTGGCAGACTATATGTCCACTGCTTTGTAGAAATATTGTATCAATTTGGGTTGGTTTTTTTTTTTTTTTTGATATTTCTTCTTGATTAGATTTAGATTGTGCCGTTTTGGCCAGAATACTCCAGAAGTATATCCGTATATCATATCTGGAGGCCCATGCTATTGTTGTTCTATTACAGGTGATGTAAATTCTTATCACTTGGTTTTGGTGGTGTCCTCTAGGCTTCTCCACTGTAACATTACTTTTTCTCACATTTGTAGGTAATATCTTTAAGGGAGATACTTTGAGAATCTCTAAAAATTTTATTTCTCATAACTTCCCTGAGTTTTACCATACAGTGATGATTCTTAACCTGTATTATTCTTTGTCTTTCTGATATGTACCCTTAAAGTTTTGAGCACTTTATATTTTGTCAACAAGATGTTCCATTTTATGTTTCCTTTACCTGGCCTTGAGATCTGCCTTTTTTTCAAGGAGTCCTGATTATTTTTAGTGGGAACAGTATTTAGAAATCAAGATCCAGAGGCACCTGGGTGGCTCAGCTGGTTAAGTGTCCAACTTGGGCTCAGGTCATGATCTCACAGTTTGTGAGTTTGAGTCCCCTCTCACGCTCTGTGCTGATGGTGTGGAGCCTGCTTGGGATCTCTCTCTGCTCCTGCCCCACTCTCACTTTCTCTCTCTCTCTCTCAAAATAAATAAATAAACTAAAAAAAAAAAAAAAAAAAGATCCAGGCACCTGTGCTCATTGCTACTGAGATTTAATGATTTTAGGCTTTGTATTAGGGTTCTCGAGAGAAACAGAACCAATAGGGCATATGCATAAGGAGGTTTATCGTAAGAAATTGGCTCATGTGGCTGTGGAGGCTTCAGACCAGGCTGCATGGTAGGGTGGCAGGCTGTTGAGACTCAGGGAGAACCTATGATCCAGTTCAAGAGCTGTCAGGCAGGAAGGGCTGATGTTGCAGATTTCGTCTGAAGGCAGTTTATTAGGGAATTCTCTCCTATTGGGGAAGGGTCTGTCTGTTTTATTCAGGCCTTCAGGTGATTTGGTGAGGCTCACCCACAACATGGAGGGCAATATACTTTACCAATAAAATGTTAATTTCATAAAAAAACACCCTTGTAGAAACATTCAGAATAATATTAATCAGATATCTGGATACTCTGTGTCAAATTGACATGTAAAATTAATCAGAAAATTCTCAGTGGACAGAGGTGTGGAACATATACACATACACCTCTATATCTAAAAGTTTTAAAAAGTTTTGAGTACATGTTAATGTTTCCTATTCCAACCATCACTAAGGGGTTTGTTTTAGCCTCTCTCCCACCTTCCATGTTTGTAACTTCCTTTGACAGTAAAGGAAGTCTGGCTCTCTCGTTACTCACAGTCTACTTACTTATTTGCTCAATCCTAGGATACACAGAAAGTAATTAAGAATTGCTAATCCTTAACACTGTAAAACCAAATAAACTCATTTATTGGAGTTCAGTATTTATTTACAGTTTTGTTTACAGACTTAGAGTATATGGTAAAACTATTTTGTTCAAAAGTTATTTGGGTTCTCCCCTCTCCCTCCCCCATTTAGTGCATTATGTTTGTCATTTGAAATGCCATTAAGATATTTCTTTCTGTTTGATTTCAATTATGAGATTTATTTTCCTCTCATCTTTGTTAATCTTGTTACATTTCTTTGAGTATGTCAAACATTAGCGTGGTTCCAAAAGTCAGAACTATACAGAATCATCTCTTCTCCTTTTCCAATTTCCCGTGCTTAGCACCCATTCTCCCCTATTTTCTGTAGGCAGTTACTCTATCATTTATATTTTGTTTCTCTTTGCACAGAATGAACAGATAAATATTATTCTTTTTTCTTTTTATTACAAAAAAGTAATCTAGTACAGACATTGTTTTGCAGTAGTTTTTTCATGTAACAGTGTATCCTGGATATCCATGTTATTTTATAGAGGCTCTCTTCATTCTGTTTTAAAGTTGTGTGCTACCCTACTGTGTGGATATACTCATTCTTTTTTTAAAAATTGTTTTTAATGTTTATTTTTGAGAGAGCAAGCACAAGCAGAGGAGGGTCAGAGAGAAGAGGGAGGCCCTGAATCTGAAGCAGGCTCCAGGCTCAGAGCTGTCAGCATAGAGCCTGATATGGGGCTCGAACTCAAACCATGAGATTGTGACCTGAGCTTAACTGACTGAGCCCCCCTGGTGCCCCACTCATTCTTTATTAAACTTCTTAATTATCTCTGGACATGCAGATTGTTTGCAATTGTATTTTCCAATTTGTATGTACTGTAATGAATAGTCTTGTGTAAGACGTATGGGTGCCTGGGTAGCTCAGGTGGTTAAGCATCTGACTCTTGATTTCAGCTCAGGTCATGATGTTGTGGTACGTGGTTCCAGCCCTGTGTTGGGTTCTGCGCTGACAGCACGGAACCTGTTTACAATTCTTTCCCTCTCTCTCGGCCTCTTACTGTGTGCGCTCTCTTTCCCTCTTTCTCAAAATAAATACATAAACTTAAAAAAATAACAAAGTTAAAAAATTTTTTTAACATTTATTTATTTATTTTTGAGAGACAGAGTGCAAGCAGAGGAGGGGCAGAGGGAGAGAGGGAGACACAGAATCAGAAGCAGGCCCCAGGCTCTGAGCTGTCAGCACACAGCTTGATCGGCCACTTGAATCCATGAACCATGAGATCGTGACCTGAGCCACCCAGGCGCCCCCCAAAATAAAGTGTTTTTTAGTGGCCTCGGTACTGGAAGGACAGCTTGGCCAGAAATAAAATCCTTGGTTCACACTTCACATGTTTACCGTGTGGCCTTGCAGTGTATATTGTTTTTGAGAAGTCTGGTACCAGTCCTAATTTCCTTTACCATAGTTATTTGATCCTTTTGCTTGGAATCCCTAGTTTTATTTTTCCTTTTATTTTTTAAAGTCTAATAGTTTTCCTGGGATTTGTCTTAGAGTTTATTCTAGCAGGTCAATTCCCCCTACCATCTAGTGGGTCCTTTTCATATATAAAATTGGGTCTTGTTTCTGAAGTTTTTTTGGATGATAGTTTTAAACATTAGTTCCATTTTAATGTTTTGTTTTTCTTCTTCATTTTCGTACAATTATACCTTCTTTGTATTCTATTTCAAAAACAACTTATTTTTACTTCATTGTATTTTTCATTCTTTTGCTCTTTTACGGTTTCCTTCAGGGTATTTATTAAATTTTTATTTGAATTTGGGGCACTGTGTGCCTCAGTCAGGCTCTGCATGACCGCACAGAGCCTGCTTTGGATTCTCTCTCTCCCTCTCTCTCAAAATAAATAAACTTCAAGAACAAATTTATTTCAATTTATTATTGAGCACCTTGTAATTTTATCTTCAGTTCTGATGTGATTTTTTTCTTTCTCTTCTATTTCTTACCTGAGTTTAGTCACCTGTTTTTTCATTTTGTTTTGCCTTTGTTTTTTTTAAGTATTTTACAAATTTTTGATTTGAAGTGTTGTTTTTTTTTTTTAATGTTCCAACTGCCTCTTTAAGGAGATACAATTTAGTTTGGAGTGTTTATTAAAGTTTTCTGCTTTTTTGTTGTTTGGGGGATAGTTCTCATTAGCTTAATTGTTCTGATTTCATTTTTTATAGTAGTTTTATATAGATGAAGATTACTTATGCCTCTGCATTTTTTGTGAGCAAAGCTGATGCTTTTGGAGTTTTTTTTTATAAGAATACTAATTCAAGAGTACCCTTGTCACTGTAGTAAAATATGGTTTGTTAGATGTCTTTATAAAATTCTTCTTGTAGGGGAAAGCATTGTGTGTCGCTCAGTTTGCCTCAGTGGTAGATATGTGGTGATTGCTGGGAGTTGGGAGAATCATTCCTAGGAAAGGGTTCTGGGAGGGTGATCAGGAGTCCCTTTAACTTTAAGCATTGAAGCTAATGTAATGAGCTTAAACTAAAAGGGAGATGCTGGCATATCACCCTACGCAGAATTGTAGCTGGGCCTTCCTGAGGTGAGAAGTAAAGCAACTTGTTGAAGGTCACAGCTCACAAGGGACATGGTTAGGGTATGTCCCCTTGTCAGTCTGACTCTAGTCTTAATCATGACACCATGCTTGCCTCTGCTTGTTTTCAGGGGCTCTTCAAGCAGCATTGAAGTCATTAAAAACAGAAAACACTGCTTTGATTCTTCCTATTTAAATGGTATGCTTTGTAAAACTAGAAACCTTGGTCATTTCAAGAAAGCCTTTTAAACTTAAATCATTTTTTTTAAACAATTACCACCTTTTTTTCTTTTTAAAGATACTTTCTTTTAAATGTTTACTTTGAGAGAGTGTGAGCAGGGGAGGGGCAGAAAGGGGGTGGGCTGAGATTTGAAGTGGCTCTGTGCTGACAGGAGAGAGCCCAGTGTGGGGCTGGAACTTTCGAACCTTGAGATCATGTGAGTGAACTCGATGCTTAACCGACTGAGCCACCCAGGCACCTTGCTGTCATTTCTCATTTAAAAATTTTTGATTTTTGTGCATTGTGTGTTACTACAAAAAATGTTTTTGTTTACTTGCTGTTCTCACAAATCTCACATCTAGAGCATAGTATTAATTAGTTGATGGCAGAGATTATATTGTCTCAATTATTAGAAATACTTGCAAATACTTTTTTATTTTTTGACTGTGCAGAGGAATTCCAGAGTTTCCTTTATGATTCTTTTGTGGCTTTTACAGATCAGATAATCAGCCAGGTGAGAGATGGGTGCTAGAATCAGGGGCTTTCTAAATAGTACAAGAAGGGCGCCTGGATAGCTCAGTTGGTTAAACATCTGGCTCCTGATTTTGGCTTAGGTCATGATCTCAGTTGTGGGTTCCAGCCCTCCGTCTCACTGTGGGTTGAGAAGGTGGAAACTTCTTGGTATTCTCTCTCTCTCTCTCTCTCTCTCTCTTCCTTCCTCTCCCTCCCTCTCCTTCCCTCCCTCTCCTTCCCTCCCTCTCCCTCTCCTCTTTCCCTAGACCCCTCCCCCCAAAATAAATAAAAGCTTTTGAAAAAATATTGCAATAAAGGAATAGGAAGTGGAAAGTATTTATAGATACTAAAGCGAGAAAGGGAAATGGGAGAAGGAATGATGGTGAATACTGTAATGAAAGTATGATATAATTTCAGAAAATGGAAAAATATTCCTATAATATATAGTGACTTTTTCCAAGTGTTGAAATATAGAGCATGAAAATTCACTTAGGCTATAAGGATAGTAAAGTTAAATAAGCCAGTTTGAAAAGCCAGAGGTTATACAATGGGTTGTAGCATAAAGAAGGCTTTATACAGTGCTTCTTTTCATTCATGATCTTGATGGGCCATGTCCCAAGATGTTTCAGTAAAAGTTCCTGAACTATGTAATTCAATATTCCGCTAAGAGTAAATGCATGCTCTATTCCTAGTGCTTTGTCAAGTTTAAAATTATTTAATAAGCTTGTTTTCTCTTATGCTTTCTCCTGTTTCCTAATTATTGTGCCCAGTGACTCTGAAATGAGAAAGCTTTGGTGGGATTGTAAGAAGGGAGTTAATTCAGCAAATAATGTGCCTTGGTCGTGTGCCAGATATTGTCCTGGGCAAGACACACACATTCATTCAGACACATTCAGATCCGACACCTACTTTAGATTTCAGACATAACCTTTTTGGTTCTAGTGACTATAGCTAAAATAAATTGTTCCTAAATTTGAACTGTGCTCTTAACTGTTGAAATGTGTCACATGCAAAACGTTTGGACTCTCTTTTCTGGACTAATCCATATAATATTTAATTGATTCTTCACCTAGGAGATCTGCCTGGTCTCTGACCAACCACTGCTGTTGATACGTCACAGTGAGTGCCAATTGTGGACATGTGCTTTTGCTTTTCTTGGTAATTTAATCAATAAAAAAGTATAAAAGTATAATATGGTTATGGTGATAGAGTAAGAGGGAGAATGCTGAGGAAATGACCCCAGTCACAAAGACCTGAGGAGACAGGGAACAAAAATTTTCCTGCCTGCCTGCTTTTTATCTCCTGGTTTCTGCGTTTGACAGAATTGATCTCCTTTTCAGTTTTACATGAGGATCAAATACTCAGATCTTTCTCCATAAAGGGTTGTAGAATATGATGGTGAATATTTAAAAATTATGTGTAGTCTACTTCCTGTGTCTTCTTGATTTTGAAATAAAATTTTGCTAACTGCAAAAGAATTTTAAAGTATTATAGCTGCTGCTTTTTTGAGATTGGCATGTTTAAGATTGAGTGTTATTAATCTTATCAGAGATATTCAGTTACACAAAAACATAGTAATGTGAAACTCTATTTACATATTGTCTTTCAACAATTATCAACATGTTACTAATTCTGTTCCATGTATATCCACCCCCCAATTATTTACCCAAATTCCAGACATATTCCATTTGCAAATATTAACAACGTTCATGTCATTATATTTTAAAAATGAACAGTTCTATTCAAGAACTGTTAAAGACCTTTATTCATATTATAATAAATGTTACTACATTAAACAAGAGCATGGGAACTAATGTACTTAGGCCTTGGACCCAGCCTTAGGTTTAAATTCTAGTTTTGCTATTTATGGGCTACATGACTTTAGGCAGGGTGACCTCTCTCCATCTCACTAAGCCTCAGTTTACTCAGCTGTTAAATGGTGACAAAACTAATTTTAACTAGTAGTATTGTGAGTTCTAAATAAGGCAGTGAACACAAAGTGATTAGTGCTTTATAGAAAATTTTCAGCCATGTTAGTTATTGTGTTTTTTTTGTTTAAAGTTTATTTATTTTGGGAGAGAGTATGTACACACATGAGCAGGGAATGGGGAGAGAGAATCCTTAGCAGGCTCTGCACTGTCAGTGTTGAACCCACCACCCTGGGATCTTGACTTGAGCTGAAATCAACAGTTGGACACATACATGAGTGAGCTACCCAGGTGCTCTAGGAGTGTACATCATTTTTATGCAGATTTCCCTAATCTACAAAATAGACAGTTCTCTTTACTTTTTAAAATTATTTTTTGGCAGGTTTATTGAGATAAAATTTACATGCCATAGATTCATTCATTTTAAGTGATTCATTTGGTGATTTTTAGTAGATTTGCAGGGACTGTCACCATAATTTAATTTTATAACACTTTCATCACCCTGGAAAAGAATTCTTATGCCCATTACCAGTCATTTCTCATACCTACTCTAGCCCTGGGAAACCATTCATTTACTCTCTGTCTCTATGAATTTGTCAGTTTTGGATATTTCATATCAGTGGTATTATGTAATATGTGACCTTCTGTGTTTGGCTTCTCTGACTTAGTATGTTTTAAAGTTCACTCATACTTCATTCCTTTTTCTTGCCAAGTAGTATTCTGTTATATGGGTATATTACATTTTGTTTATTCATTCAAAATTGATGGACATTTGGGTTGTTTCTATGTCTTGTGTGGTTTTTTTTTGTTTTGTTTTTGAGAGACAGTGTGTGAGAATGGGCAGTGGGGGGACAGTGAGAGAGAGAGAGAGAGAGAGAATATATATCAACGTGGGGCTCTATCCCAGGACCCTGAGATCATGACTTGAGCAAAAATCTAGAGTCAGACATTCAACCAGCTGAGCCACTTAGGCGTCCTGATTTGTGTGTTTTTAATTTAGATTTTATTATGTGATAAAATAATATAGTGGAGAGAAGCACTGTGCAGGGTTTTAGGGTTTCATGAAACTGTTTAATGTTATTTGCTGTGTAGCCTTAGGAGGGTAAATATATATCCTCTAGATCTCAGTTTCTGTTCTAGATTGGATGTTTGTGTCTCTCCAAAATTCATATGTTGAAAACAAATCATCAATGTCATGCTATTTCGAGGTGGGCCTTGGGAGGCGATTAGTGTGCTCTTCTAAGAGACCCCAGAGAACTCCCTTCCCCTTTCCACCATGTGAGGACACATGTGGAAGACGGGCCTCTTGTAGAGCAGGAAGTGAGCTTCCGTCAGACACTGCATCCACCTGCATATTGATCTTAGACTTCTCAGTTTCCAGAAATGTGAGAAATAAATTTCTGTTATTTGTAAGGCACCCACTCTGTGGTATTTTGTTAAATAGCAGCCTGAGCAGAACCATGAGAAAGTTTTATTGTTTATAAGTCATTCAGTCTATGGTATTTTTGTTATAGCAGCCAAAGAAAGACTGTTTCCTTATCAATAAAATGAAAAAGTTGGAGCAGATGCTCTCCATGGTTCTAAGTCTGTGATTTATAAATCTGTTAATTTCTGTATGCTCTTGGGAAATTCTCTGTGCCTCACTTTTTTTTTAAATCAGAAGATATGGGGATACTAACAAAATAGTATGTTGTGTTGAGGATGAAATAATATTGAACATAAAAAAAATGCCAGAGTGTATTAAGTTACTTGTTTGTAATGAGGTTGTGGCCATTTAAGTGTGTTGGGCCAAGAAAGCCTTAGGAGGGGATGATTTGACCATGGCCTTTGGAAAATAATTGATAGTAAATCAGTAGTTAGTCGAGGAAGAAAATTTTACCTGCTAATGATAGGTACTATTTATTGAATGCCTACTATCCTGGAGTATATTAAACACTGTAGACATGCTAGTTCACGTAGTCCTCAGTCCTGTGAGTGAGTTCAGTGATTATGCCCCTGAAGAGAAATTAAAGGAATTGCCTAAGCCACCTAGTTAGTAAGTGGCTGCCTTAGAGTCACACGTGGTCTCCAAGGCCATGATCTTTCTTTATTACTGCACTAAACTGCTTTTCAGAGGAAACAGCTCTTTGGAACAGATCCCATGGCAGAGGAGTCTTCAGTAGGGGTGATCTTTGCTTGGGAAAGGTATCTGGTATTACTAACAGTCCTTATGAGGTATAGAAGGGGTGATTATTCTACACGTAATTTTTCATGTGCCTTAGATTACTTTGTTCCATTGATAGTGAAGTGACATTTCAGTTACAGAACAAGTTAAAGGATTTGTTGTATGTTCAGTATTGTTTTTGTAGTTTTATCTCAAAAATGTTAAGATATCACATTTTTTAAACATATGTTTTTTTTAAATAAGACTTTTAGCATGATGGAAAATAACTCTTCATGTTTTCCACAGCCTTCTTTCTGCCTGGTAATATAATTCCATTTTTGAGTAGTTTTCCATTGTATTAGTTATTTTAAATAAAAAAAATTTTAGTACTTTTTTAAAATCTTTTTTCTAGTGTGTTGTTTGGTATGTGCCTTATGTTGACATTATATAAACAAAAAAATATGATAGTGCCAAAGTCTCAATTTGTGTTAGAGGTTAGAATTTACTTGGACAAAAGTTCCCTTGTGAATGTGTGGTATCCCACATATAAATAATTGGGTACTAAAAATTAATTTGTTTGCCAGTTCTTTGGAATTAAGAATCTGATGATGCATATGAACTTCTGTTCAAATCTATTGAACTGTTTCTGTCTAGGATGTTGAATTTTGTCAGAGATCAGCTCAGTGAAAGGCATGTATGTCTTTGCCAAAGACAGAGTAAGAACACTTCTTTCTGTGATAAAGGTTGGGAGAGAAGAAGATGTTTTGGTGATTACCCAGAGAAGTTCTGAGATAAAGAGGAAGGCAGGAAACACCTATGGCAGGTTAAGAGGCATTGGTATCTAGAAATGAGACAGTGAGTTTGTGAAGTGATTAGGGCTGGGCATGCATCTTCCTCTGATGATGGAGGGAGACCTACCCAGCCATTGAACTCAGTGGACAGAATCATTGCCTTGGAGAAGGAAGTGACCCAGGCTTCTTGGAGCTCAGTGTAAGACTGAGCCATGCAGGTAGAGAGCTCATCTGAGAGCTTTGGAAGCATCTAAAGAGGCTCTAGCCATGAGGTACTCTATAGCTGAGGATGCCAGAAATTACTTTCCTGGAATTCTATTCTTCTATAATTTTCTTTCTTTTTTTAATATAAATTTTTCCTAATGTTTTTATTTATTTTTGAGAGAGCAAGAGAGGCAGCATGAGCAGGGAAGGGTCAGAGAGAGGAGGAGACACAGAATCCGAAGCAGGCTCCAGTCTCTGAGCTAGCTGTCAGCACAGAGCCTGACGTGGGGTTCCAACCCACGAGCCGCGAAACCATGACCCGAGGCAAAGTCAGATGCCTAACCAACTGAGCCACCCAGGCGCCCCAATTCTATAATTTTCTAAAGCAATATTCCTTTTTCCTTTGCTTCCTCAGTTTTGATGAAGCAGCCAAACTCCTGAGGACTAATCAATATACAGACAAGAAGAGCCAGAGATTTGAAAAATTAACACAGTTAAAGAATTTTTAAAGCTGGACCTTCAAAACGGAAGTTTGCAGCTCTAAAGGTTTGCTAGAGTAGCTAGAGCTGCAGAGAAATCCTTAAGGAACTAAATTTCTTATGTTTCTGACCTTGTAGGTATCAGTGTCTCTGGCTCCTCCAAAAACCAGGCAGGGCTAGAAGGGTGGTGTAGGAGTAGCTGCTTTTACTGTTTGGGAAGAGAGGTTTTTAAGTTTTTAAGTGGTGGGCTATCATTACCATTAGCAGTAGGTTTTTGAATTTTTGAAGTTAAGTTACAGTACAGGACTTTTAGCATCCCAGCTGAACTTAATACAGAATTTTTTCTTTCTAGGTAGATTATTGATATTTTCATAATAAACTTAAAATATTTCTTTTTCTAACCTTTCTTCCTTTCTCCCTCCCTTATTCCTTGAATAAACTAGGTCCTGATGCATCTGTAAAATGATACTACATGGCAGTCCTTTAGCTTTCAATTTTATTTAGAGGAATTACAGTTTTGGCTAAATGTGTATTATGGTGAAAGTTAACCATTATTTTATTGTTTTTTTAAAAATCTATCCAAAAGGATTGTTCTTTCATCTAGAACTGTCAGTATTGTTGTAAAACCAGTTAATAATCATACACTGGCAACTGCCATAATGAAACATGACATAAATTTTCAACTTGTGATCTGCTTTTGATATATTATTATAAAGTTGAGGAATTTTTATTTCTGCATAATTTTATATTTGCATATATTGAGTGATGAACCCAGTTAGATAGTGAGTATCTGTAGGTGTGCTTGCTTGTTTTCATCACCAGGATTGCTCTTGTTTTGTAACAACAGTTGGAGGTATTTCTAATCTAAATTTAAGGACAGCTGTAGTATTTCTTCTGAAAATGCAGGCTACGAGCCAGCATTCTGATTTTGTTCATTGCCATTATGTGTCTACATGATGTAGACTTATTAGAGATGATTTAGTTAGCCTTGGGCTATCCTAATGGGTTTTCACTGGTTGTTAAAGCTCTTGGAAGAGTCTAACTAAATTTTCCAAATAAACTGGTTGATTTATACTTATTGAGAGAGGAGTTCCAGTGCATCAACTCATGTCATCAATTACAATCTCTTATGAAGTGTAATTTGCCCAGTCTTGATTAAAAGCCTTGCAATTCTCTTTTCCTGATACTCAGCACATCCTCTGCTGCCCTCTAATGGCTGCCCTCTGGTAGCACCATTGATGTCCATCTAACCACCATCAGGGACCTACCTTTCCTCAGCATCCCAGCAATATATATACCTGCTGGATCTGTGGGAGACTGTCTCAGCATAAAGAAATAGAGAGGAGCTGCTTAAAGGAAAAGCATGCACACATGATCCTGTGTTTGCATACTGTGAGGTGTTGACGTCAAGGTACTTGAGATGATGATAGGATTCCTAAGGTGCTTCACTTTAGTGTTTATTTCATTATTTATACATTTGTTTATTAGATACTTTTTGTATGCCAGGTCTGTCTAGCACCTAGCCTTGCCTTGATCTGTTAGGTCCTTAATACAGTTTTGGTTTCTGCTCTCTGGGAGGCAAGATGGCAGTTTAACTATTTGGCTGCTCAGTTTTCCTCTTTTAATGCTCCAAGATTTTGAGTGAGATATTCAAAGTAGAAGATGGGTATAGATAGCACTTGAAACTTAGTCTCATTTATATATCTAGTTCTCAGGCTTTATCATCTCTAACTATACTCTCTCTATTTTAGGTAGGGTTTATTTTGCTTTTAGGAATGATGATACTTTACTTCTGTATTTCTTAGTTTTGGTTGAAGGTAACATGCAGTTTTATGGTTGAATAGTTTTTTTCATATTGTCTCCAAGGCACCTCATTGGCTGTAAACTCCGACTTTCTGCTTCTTTCATATTTAATAAGTTGTAACAGAAAGGTTGTTTTATTTTATTTTAATGTTTATTTATTTTTGAGGGAGTATGTGTGACGGGCAGAGAGAGAAGGAGACAGGATCTCGAGCAGACTCTGTGCTGTCAACACAGGCTTGAACCCATGAACCATGAGGTCACAACCTGAGCTGAAGTTGATGCTTAAGTGACTGAACCACCTGAGCACCCCCAATATAGGTCAATTTAAATGACTGTATATGAAATATGACATTTTTTTAATCATGTTGTAAATTGTTTAATTCTTCCATATATTTAACAAGTTTTTAAGAACATTATTTTCCTTAATTAATTAATATCAGGTAAATATTCATCATTGGCTTCATTTCATGTTTGAGAATATAATCCACTCAGTTACTTAGGCTGAATAGGCTTCTTATGAAAAATAATGATCTAGAACTATACCATTAGAGAACAGCCATGAGTAGTCACCTTTGTGTTATTTAACATTTTATTGTGGTGATGATAGTGGGTTGTATTTTGCAAGATTTTCCTTTATTTTTTGGTGTTTTTGTTCATTATTTTAACTATCTGTGAGTTATGTACGACAACCAGGGATAGGCAAATCTGTTTCTGTTATTTCTGTGCTAATGACTAGCAAAATGTAAAATAACATTTGAGGGGCATCTGGGTGGCTCAATGGTTAAGGGTCCAACTTTGGTTCAGGTCATGGTCCTATGGTACATAGGTTCAAACCTGACAGCTCAGAGCCTGGAGCCTGCTTCAGATTCCTTCTCTACCCTTCCCCAGCTCGTTCTCTCTCTCTCTCTCAGACGCACACACAAATAGATAAACATTGAAAAATTTTTAAATAACTTTTGAAAAACTATGCCTAATTGGAACTAGTAGTACAGTAATTATTTTTCATCACTCCTCTCTTTTGTGACAGACAGTAATGAAAGACTGATGGAAAGGAGACTCTAGAAGGGTCAACACAGCTTTTATTTCTTGACTGCTTCACATTTTATCAATGAGGTCATTGGAATTGCCCTACATACCCCAAAACTTATACTTCTCATTACTCTAAGCTGCTACTTCATCATTTTCAACATGTTCTTTAAAAAAATAAAAAAACCAAAAAACCCTTTTATTAAAAAATCCCTTTATTAAAAAAAAAACAATTCAGTGTTTCAGGCTGAGGTAGTTCTGTAAAGTAATGGAAAGTTTGGATAAAGCATCCATCTCAGGAGACAGAGATAAAAAATAAGATTGCTTCTGGATATCATAGTGTGTAGGTATATCTAGACTGGGGACTGAGACCATCTTCCTTTTTCACTTTAATATGGAGAATACAGTGATGAAAAAATCGGTACTTATCAGCGTAAAATCAATAACGGCTTGTAAAACTTGGATACACAATTACTACTTTAAGGGTCAGCTGCAGCTGTCATTTTTTTTTTTTTAATGTTTGTTTATTTTTGAGGGAGAGAGAGAGAGAGAGAGTGTGAGCAGGGGAAGGGTGGAGAGGGAGACGGGGGAGGAGTAGACAGAGAGGGAGACACAGAATCTGAAACAGGCTCCAGGCTCTGGGCTGTTAGCTCAGAGCCTGACATGGGGCTGGTACCTATGGACCATGAGACTATGACCTGAGCCAGTCAGATACTTAACTGACTGAGCCACCCAGGTAACCCAATATTGTTTTTATAATAATTCTTATATCACCTGCCATTTGCACTGATGATTGCAGAAGCCATGGTAGGCAAAAGTTGCCTGAGCATGAATCAAGACAGTAGCACATACGTGTATATTATATATACACATGTATGTATTTTATATATAAACTATAAATGTTTATTAGTTATACATGTATATTATATATCAAAATTTTTAAATTTTGAGGGAGGAAGAGAGTGTGAGTGGGGGAGGGGCAGAGAGAGAGGGGAGACACAGAATCTGAGGCAGGGCCCAGGCTCTGAGCTGTTAGCACAGAGCCTGATGCAGGGCTTGAACTCACAGATTTAGAGATCATGACCTGACCTGACCTGAAGTTGGATGCATAACTGACTGAGCCACTCAGGTATCCCTATATATCAAAATTTGACCGAAGATTAAAGTTTAGGTCCCTAGCTGGCTTACTTGGTGGAGCATGCAACTCTTGATCTCAGGGATGTGAGTTCAAGCCCCATTTACAGATAGAAATTAATTAAAAGTAAAATCTTAAAAAAAAAAAGTTTGCTTACGTTCCTCTGTGTCTACTGTCTTGAGTTACTATTAGAATGTGGGTATCTATTGTGATAGCTGTCCGCCTGCAGCAGGCCCTTGAAGTTCTTTTAGGCAGTAGGGGGAAGATCAGAGTTTCTTGCTGTGTCTTTTGTTTTAGCTCAATGTAATCTGTCCAGGTGGTACATCTTGGGGGAACATGTTCTGAACCCCGACATTATCAAGCTTTAAAATATGATCTCCCACAAGATGGTCACAAGAAAAGGGACCAGAGATGTGAATCTGAGCTGTCTGATTTTTGTAGAGCTGGGGAACTGACTCATCAGGTCAAGATATTGATCTGGAAACATAAAGTACTACTGGTTTCAGATTTGAAATGTATAGTGTGAGTTTTTCCATCATTTCCCCTACCAATTGTATGTCATCCGGGGCTGAAGCTGAATAAAGATGAATGGATTATAAACAGATATTCAGGAATAAAACTTGAGAAAAAAATATATAGTTCAATAACATTTTTTGAAGATAGGTACAAATAATGGTGATTTTTTTTAAGTTGTATGTACAAAAGCTGTAAAATAATACTTTTTAAATCTTGCTTAGTCATTATTTGAAATATTGAGACTACATTTTTTCTTTTTGTTACTACCTGAAGTTTTTTCTTAAAAGACTACCCCGCTCCCCCCCCCATGGCAGGGCTGTGACTTGTTTTTAGCTCCAGCTGATACCACAGTACCTGAAATGGGTGAAATGGGGAAAGTTTATTGCAATTATTTTCTGAACAAGTAATATACTTTCATGTGGAGTCACATTTTCTACTCTACCTGAAAATTATTTTCAAGAGTATGCTTTGTAGTGACTGTAGTTTATAATACTGTATTGCATACTTGAAAATTGCTAAGAGAATAGGTCTTAAAAGTTCTCATCATAAGAAAAAAGTTTTATGTAACTATTGTATAGTGACAGATGTTAACTAGACTGTGTTGATCACTTCTCAATAAATACAAATACTGAATCATATTGTGTACCTGAAACTAATATAATGCTATATGTCAGTTATCTCAATTAAGAAAAAAAGAGGAGGCTATTAAAAAAAGAAGAGGGTGGCTTAACTAAAATGCAGTTCATGTGGTATTGTAAGTAATTGTCACTATATTGTGTTGGTGGGTCTGAGGAGGGGTCGGGAGGAAAGGATAAAATGTGATAGAGGATACTCTTAGATATGCAACTAAGTATAGGTGGATAATATAATTGAACCTTTGATTTTCTTGTTTTGTTTTAAATATCCTCATGTCAAAATCCTGTTTTAATAATAACCTGGGTTGGCTAAGCCTCTCGATGTCTGCCATTTTGAAGCTCCCTTTTAAGGGAAACTGTCTTGTTCTTAGGCCTTGCTGTGTGGGTAGTCCCATTTTGCATTTAGCCAGAACCCCTGGCTGTGGCCTAGTGGACACTAGAAAATTAAACCAAGAACAGTAAATTTGGTAGGAGTCGAACCACTTCCTCAGTAGAAAAAAATCAACTTGGTTAATTTTTCCTGGAGAATTAAAAAAATTCAGAATGTGGAGAGATCGAGACAGTTAATAGAGGGGTTAAAAATGGAAACAATATATTAAATATCTTGAGGTAAACATGACTGTAAGATGTGTTACAATATGATATGGAGAAGTAAAAATATGAAAAATCAGAGACAGCCATTTAATAGTGGAACTGAGCGGGGAGGAGCCAAGATGGCGGAGAGGAAGGGAGCTCTGTAAACTTCGTCTGCCCCATTGATCGAACTGAGAAGGACATTACTCTCATCTGCAAGAGCGGAAGGAGAAAATACGGACACCAGAAGGAAGAGGACCTGAAGGATACCTGAGTGAGTGAGTGCGGACTGGGGAGATTGGAAAACGGGCCAGCCCGAGACGGGCAGGGGAGGTGCCCCAGCCCAACACAGGGCAAGCGCATGGAGCCCGAGAGACAAAGGGAAGAGACAGAGAGACTGAACACGCTCATGGTACTGTCTCTGGGGAAGAGGTAAAGAACACTTAACTGCGCTTGGAGAAGCTCACTCCATAGATAACTGCTGGGTAGCCTAAATCCCGAATCCAGTTGGCGCAAGGGAAGGAACAGCTTCCAGCCCAGCGCCATCTTGGGAAGGAGTCGGCCACCACTGCAGTGGCGGTGTCAGGGGTGCTCACTTTGACCTCGGTTTTGGGAGTGGGAGCACGCACCTCATTTCCACGGCGCATCTCGCCTCCAGCATTGGCCGCGCGAACCCTGAATCCCAGGTGCCAACAGGGGGAAAAAAAATAGCCCCCACCTCTACACGATCCCTGCAGAGAGTTGGTGGTGGTGGAGACCAGGGTGGGCGCCCAAGCTACAAGAGCTCCCAGCTCATTTCCAGCAGCTCCCAGTGCTGCCTCCGGCAACAGCTACACCCTCATTCCTCCCCCAACGCTAACACGATCCCTGCCAGGGGTTGGGTCTGCAACGGTGCGCAGGCACATCAACTCCTGCTGCGTATCTCACCCCAGGCAGGGGCCGCCGAAATCCCAGCCTGAGCCAAGACAAATTGATTCCTCCCGCTAAGAAGCCAGCAACCAAAACAAAAACATCTCATCTGTGGTAGCATAAAAAGTGCATGGACTGGAACTTTGAACCTAGGCGGGCCTTGAAAATACAACTTGGCTCAACCGCGGCAAAAGGAGATCAGACTCATTAGAGTGGCCTACAGTTCATAGTTCAGCAAAGCTTGGTGTGACGCCTGCCTATCTAATCTCTGCAGACACCAAGGCGGAGCCTCTGAGAGCAGCCTCCAAGACCTACCACATCAAACCACGCCTATCCAAGAGGGGGAGCTGCCATTTTTGTTTTTGGTTTTTTTTTTAGTTGTTGTCGTTTTTGCTTTTTTAAATAATTTCTTCTTTTTTGTCTTCATTTTTTTTCTTTTCGCTTTTTTCTGTACGTATTTTTTATTATTACTTTTTTAAGTTAAATTTTAAAAAATTTTTACTCCTTATTTTCCTTTCTCTTTCCCCCCTTTTTTTTCCTCCTTTCTTCTTTATATAGGAGAATATATCTCATCCCTACGTCTATCCTTAACTGGTCATACACTTTTAGACTGTCCAATTTCCTTTGTTGTCTCTGACGCCCTTTAATTTTTTTTTTTTAATTTTTTTTTCTTCTTTTTCTTTTCTTCTCCTCTTTTCGTCTCTTTCCTCTCCATTCTCTTTATTTTCTTTCCCCCTGTTAATGTGTTTGTTTTTTTGATTCGTCTGTGCGTTTGTGTGTTACTGTTCCCTCTGTGTGTGTCTGTCTGTTTTCCTTCTTAGGGCTACACCAAGAAACAAGCCAAAGTGTGCAAGACAGCAAGTCCCAAATACCACTGAGTAGGGAAATAAAATATTCAAAGGCACAACAAGAGAAAGTGAGAGACACCATTAAAAGACTATTTCCTGAAACAACAGGCCCTGGGCAGTCAATAAGCCTCCTTTAACAGAGAAATATTAACAGGTGCACAGTGCACAACAAGCTTTCTAAAGGTGACAAGAAACAGAAAACTAGCAAAAATGACAAAACGAAGGAACTCTCCCCTGAAGAACCTCCAAGAGGAAGTCACAGCCACAGAACTGCTCAAGACAGATCTAGACAACATACCGGATCAAGAATTTTAAAAACTTGTCATAAAATTAATCGCTGGGGTTGAGAAAAACATCAAAGAATCAACTGATGAGTTAAAAAAGGCTATAGGTGAGGTGAATAACAAACTGGAGGCAGCCACCTCAGGGATTGATGAGGCAGAGAGAAGAATAGGTGAATTAGAAGATATAGTTCTAGCAAAAGAGGGAGCTGAAAAAAGAAAAATTTATCCAGGAGCAGGAAAGGAGAATTCGAGATCTGAGTGACACAAGCAGAACAACATCTGTATCATAGGAATTCCTGAAGAGGAAGAGAGAGAGAGAGAGGGCCTGAAGGGATACTAGACCACATTATAACTGAGAATTTCCCAAATATGGGAAAAGAAACAGACATTCAAATTCAAGACGCACAAAGAACCCCCTTAAGACGTAACATGAATCGGCCTTCAGCACGACATATCATAGTGAAACTGGCAAAATATAAAGAGAGAATTCTGAAAGCAGCTAGGGAGAAAAGGGCTCTCACATACAAAGGGAAACCTATCAGAGTGGTTACAGACCTATCTAATGAAACCTGGCAGGCCAGGAAGGAATGGCAGGAAATCTTCAAAGTGATGAGCAGAAAAAACATGCAGCCAAGAATCCTTTATCCATCAAGCCTGTCATTCAAAATAGACGGAGAGATAAAAGTGTTCCCAAATAAACAAAAACTGAGAGAATTCATAACAACCAAACCAGCCCTACAGGAAATCCTAAGAGGGACTCTATAAGGGAAATGCTGCAAAGAATACAAAGTAACAGAGATGCCACTATAAACATGAATTCTAGGGAGAACACAATGACTCTAAACCCCCATTTCTCAATAATAACACTGAATGTAAATGGACTGAATGCTCCAACCAAACGACAAAGGGTAGCAGAATGGATAAAAAATCAAAACCCATATATTTGTTGTCTACAAGAGGCTCATTTTCGACCAGAAGACACCTCCAGGTTGAAAGTAA
>NC_043702.1:52011132-52105652 GCF_006229205.1 Suricata suricatta
AGCAGGCTGTGTTTTAGCTTATGGGCAAGTAATAAATTGTATCATGTATCTTGAATGTATCATAGATAAGCTGCTATATTACAATTGCCACTTCAGATAGCTGTGAAATTAGGTGATTAACTAGTTGGTACCTAACCTTCTAATTTCTGTATAAGTCTAATTACATGAAATAGAAGTGGGGGTTTTGATTTTTTACTTTCCTTTTCTGTTTGGAGTATCATTGAAACTACTGTATTGTAAATGACGGAAAATAATTGCATATGTTAAAAAATAAATTGTATAAAAATAAATAAAAGATTTTGAATGGAAAAAATAAATAAAATTATAGAAATAAAAGAAAGTGAATCTGGGGTACTAGAAAAAAAATAATAGTGGAACTGAGTTAGACATTTGGAATTCAGCTGTATAATTAATAAGGAGAGCAACAGAGAAAAGATTGAGTAGTTGGTTCATTCCTTTATTCGACAGTAATTTATATGGTTACTGCTATGTACTAGACACTGTTCTGGCCCAAGCTGCTTTG
The DNA here is from genome assembly GCF_006229205.1 of Suricata suricatta. Taxonomy (NCBI): domain Eukaryota; kingdom Metazoa; phylum Chordata; class Mammalia; order Carnivora; family Herpestidae; genus Suricata; species Suricata suricatta. The sequence continues at coordinate 52,011,656 of NC_043702.1, forward strand.
AAAAACTCTTAAACCAATGGGGCGCCTGACTGGCTCAGTTGGTAAAGCATACGCCTCTTGGTCTGAGGGTACTGAGTTCTAGCCCCACATTGGGTGTGGAGCCTACTTAAAAGACGAGGATTGTCTTGTGTCTATTGGCCCTCTGGATGTCCTCTTTGCAGAAGTGTCTGTTCATGTCTTCTGCCCATTTCTTCACTAGATTATTTGTTTTTTCGGGTGTGAATTTATCCAAGGGATACAGGAGTGCTGATGCATAGGGGCACATGTACCCCAATGTTCATAGCACTTTCAACAATAGCCCAAGCATGGAAACAGCCTAAATGTCCATCAACTGACAAATGGATCAAGAAAGTGTGGTTTATATATACAATGGAATACTACATGGCAATGAGAAAGAATGAAATCTGCCTGCCCATTTGTAGCAAAGTGGATGGAACTCGAGGATGTTAGGCTAAGTGAAATAAGTCAGGCAAAGGACAGATACCACATATGTTCACTCATATGTGGAACTGGAGAAACTTAACAGAGGACCATAGGGGAGGGGAAGGGCAAAAAATATAGTTAAGGAGAGGGAGGGAGGTAAATCATGAGAGACTCTTAAATACTGAGAACAAACAGGGCTGGGCTAATGGAGGTGCGGGAGAGGGGAAATGGGTGATGGACATGGAGGAGGGCACTTGTGGGGATGAGCACTGGGTGATATATGGAAACCAACTTGACAATAAACTATGTATATATATAAAAAAGGAAAAACAAAACAGTTAAGCCAGTGATTCACAACTGGCTGTGAGTTTTCCTACTAGAGGATATTTGGCAGTCTAGAGACATTTTTGTTGTTAGTGCTTGGAAGGTAGAATGCAGTTGGTCTTCTAATGGGTAGAGGCCAGGGATGCTGCCAAATATGATGTTCAGGACAATTCTTACAAAATAGAATTAGTAATCTGACTCAAAATATCAGTAATGCTGAAATTGTGACACCCTGGGATAAGCCATCATAAGTATATATTTCATAGAATAATTATGATCTTGCAGTTGACCTTTAACTTTCTTTGTTTTCAGAATTGAGGAGGTTTACTGGAGTAAAATGGAGGCCTCGGTAATACTACCTATTCTGAAGAAAAAACTTGCCTTCCTTTCAGGTATGTTTTCTTTGTAAAATTGGAAGTGTTTGATGTATAAGTTTGTTTAAACTTCTTTTCTTTGACAGGTTTAACAGAATGACTGAATTGCATTTTTCTGTGAAGGTTTTGGTTCAGAGATAATTCTGAGACCTCTGTTAATCAGAATGGATAACTGTGAGCCACCTCTGTCACTGTTGGTACTTGGCATGCCAGTATTTATTCTGTAATTGATTAAAATGACCTCTACAAGGTAGATGTCATATTTCACTTTTTATGTAAAAATAAAATAATACTGGCCAAGAATAATTGACTGACCAGCACTGAAATAATTGGTTTTGAAATATAGAATTAGTTTGTATGATATCCTATATCGTAGCTTTTGTCTTTTATCTTCCATGAAATAGTTTCAGTGCACTTGGAGGAGTTAGGAAACATGAGTTATGTGGTTTTTCACTTTTCACTGTTTGAACTGGTTATACAGGCTTGCATTTATCTCTAGTTATTAATCCAAAAGTGTGTATCAGCTAAGCATCAAAGAGAAACTGCAAGGTACATTAGTGTGAGAGCAGTAGCATAGTACATTGATTACAGTGATTTTGTGGAATTATGGATCATTGAGTAAATTTGCATGTGCTTTGGAATGCGTACTCTGGCCTGCCTGTTAAGGGTTGAGCTTTTTTTTTTTTTAATCTTTTCATTATCTTGCTTTTTCTTTCTTTTTCTCTTTAGAGCCTATCAGAATTGTCTTGATCTTTAGGCTATAAATGTCCCTATGTCCTTTTTAAAAAGTATATTGTATTCCTTTGTAAATTGGGATGTCTTTCTAGTGTAGATTATAAAGGATTAAATAAGTTGTTAAATTTCACTAGTATTCTTGTTGCCTTTCTTAATGTAGTTCCTTTTTTAAAAAACTCCTTATCAGTTGATGCATATGTTTTCACCATTCTTTTTTGACATTAATGGTGTTACAGGAAACATTCTTATTCGCTGTTGGTCTACTTTGTACAAGTTTAGCAGTATAAATTCCCATAAGTAGAAGTGGTAAGGAGAATTGATATTTAAATTTGTGTTTTGTCAGATTACACTCTAAGAATATTGCATCAATTTCTGTTTCTTGTAACAGTGTATGAAAATCCCGTTTGCCCACACTATTGCCAAAAAGGGGTATTATTGCTCTTTCATAATTTTTATTAGTGACATTTTTGCATCTTTATGACACTTGACTCTGTGCAGCATTCCAGTTGGTTGGCCATATCTATCTTGAAAGCCTTTTTCCTCTTGGCTTTTCTCTTTTTCATTTACTCTAGTGATATTTTATTGTCTCTGAGTGAAAGCTGAGGGTGTGAGGTTAAATGTAGTCCTGAATGTTAGACCTGTCCTCTGAAGACATTTCCACAGTGGGTCTGCAGATTTGGCTTGATGCAGTGATAAAGCTTAGTGATTTTTGAGGAGCAAATGAAAACTTCCCTAGCCTATCCCTCTAGGCTTACTCTGTTGATCATTAATTATTTCAACCAATAATTTTCAAACTTTTTTAGTTTGAAAGAGAAAATCTTTTCAAACCAGAATCATTTGGGGGATACATTTTGAAAACCATGGGTATAATCCATTTTTTAAAATAGTAAAACCTGAACAAAACCATGAGTAGTTGAAGTCACTGTTGATTATCTATTAAGTTGAACCATTTGAAATTACATTTATTCATGTTAAATAAAGTGGTTGAATATCATTAATTTGTATGGGTAACCTAATAAAAGAAAATCATTTATGGTAGGCAGATGATGAATTGCCCTCATGTCACTCACAGGAGTTGTTTTTTTCACTTCACAGCTTTCAGTTTTTAGTAGTAGATTTTTAGAGGTCATACAACATTTTTATCTTTAGTATTTGCTGGTTTTAAGTTTCTGAAATTGCCATAAATGTCAGTGGGGTCAGGGAATGGACTTCAGTGTAAAAGTCAGTCATCTGGGGAGCTTTTGAAGAAGCTATATGTACTAGTCAGATTTTTTTTAAAAAAAGGTTTTTAGTGTTTATTTTTGAGAGAGAGCGAGCAAGCAGGGGAGAGGCAGAGAGAGAGAGGGAGACAGAATCTGAAGCAGGCTTCAAGCTCTGAGCTGTCAGCACAGAGTGCGTCGTGGGGCTTGAACCACGAACCGCGAGATCGTGACCTGAGCTAAAGTTGGAAGCTCAACTGACTGAGCCGCCCAGGCGCCCCTGTATTAGTTAGATTTTAATGTTTATGGAAAATTGAAGAGGGCTTGAAACATAAATGAAATGTGAGTGTGTTCCACTGCCTGGCTTTCATGCTTACATATCCAGGTCCCATGTGCTCTTCTCAGACGGCTAGGACTTTCTCCTTGTGAACGCAGAGTGCCTGTCTGACCTCTGAGGTAACTCAGACCGTTCCTTCACAGAATACTCCAAGACTCTTTTAACATGGCTTATAAATTATACCCATTCTTCTTAAGTCTTTTCTGCAAAATTTTTCACCTTAAACATAGCTCGTATCATTTTCTCCATTTTCTAAATCCTTCTTTGGTAGGAGCACAGCCTACCCAGTGAATTTGTATTTTATTCTCTTATTTCTTACAACATAAAGCTTTTCTTTCTAGGTTGATTGGAAGTCTATTTTCCTCATAAATGCTTATAGTGCTAGACACACAATAGGTGCTCGATGAGTTGATTGCATTAAGAGACAGACTGGAAGCAAATTGAACAAAATGATAATTGCTATGTTTAAGTGAAGATGCCATGGGTGAATTTTTTAAATTTTTTCTCAAATTTGTATAATTTTGCTGCATTGCTATAAACATTTACAATATATAAGATAAACATTAATTAGATAGTTTATTTCTATCATAAATACTATTTGTTTTAATAACATTGGATTCAAACATTTATTTAGTGCTTTAGTATCTGTTACATGTTATATTTATATCTTTTTCTTTTAATAGGAGGAAAGGACAGACGCAGTGGCCTCATTCTGACAATTCCATTATGCCTGGAACAGACAAATATGGATGAGCTGAGTGTCACCTTAGACTACCTACTCAGCATTCCAAGGTGACTCGAAAGGTGTCTTTTCTTAAATCTTGATATGTTGTCATTCATTTATTAATGATTCCTGTTATTAAGGTATAATACCTGCTTTTATTAGTGCAATTGTAATTAAAAACACTAGAATTAGTCATTTCTGATACAACAGCAGATAAAACAATTATCATATGCTCTTAATGCACTGAATAATGTGATAATAGATTTCCAAAATGTATGCACTGTCAGCTTTTAAGGAACACACAGATCGAGTATCTGTATACCATGCAACTCGAGAAAACATAGATAAGTGAATTTAGTAGAAAGTATTTTTTTATTTAAATAGCTATTTCACTATATAGATATAAGTCTGTAGGTTTTAATATACCGAGGAAGGCTATTAGGAGTTTAAAAACATTTTTTTAAATGTGAAAAATGTTTAAATTGACGGTCCTTGGATTTTTAATTTTTATATTTCTTGGGCAAAGCCAAAACTTTTCTTTTTGCTTGAGCTGACCCATTACTTCAACAACAAAAATAAGCTTCATCCCCAGCTTCCTCCTCCGTACATGATATTGGGGGGCTGAAGTCTGACAATAAACTATTAAAAAAAAAAAAAAAAAGAATCCAAAGATAGGCACCAGGCTCTGAGCTAGCTGTCAGCACAGTCTGATGTGGGGCTCGAACCCACGAACTGTGAGATCATGACCTGAGCAGAAGCTGGATGCTTAACCAACTGAGTCACCCAGGCGCCCCAAAACTATCTCTTATAAAATGTTTTCTAAGGTCCAGATAGTGAATTTTAAATATTTTAGAGCAGTTATTTGATTCTTGTTCTGTATTTGTGTTATTGACATAATAGGTTATTTCATTTTATTATTTTTTTAAAATAGTTTATTGTGAAATTGGTTTCCATTATAACACCCAGTGCTCTTCCCCACAAGTGCCCTCCTCCATCACCACCACCTCCTTTCCCCCTCCCGCTGCCCCTCCCCCTTCAACCCTCAGGTTCATTTTCAGTATTCAATAGTCTCTCAGGTTTTGTGTCCCCCTGTCTCCCCAATTCTCTTTCCCTCTTCCCCTCCCCCTGGTCCTCCATTAGGTTTCTCCTGTTCTCCCGTTAGACCTATGAGTACAAACATATGGTATCTGTCCTTCTCTGCCTGACTTATTTCGCTTAGCATGACACCCTCAAGGTCCATCCACTTTCCTACAAATGGCCAGATTTCATTCTTTCTCATTGCCATGTAATACTCCATTGTATATATATACACCACATCTTCTTGATCCATTCATCAGATGATGGCATTTAGGCCCTTTCCATGATTTGGCTATTGTTGACAGTGCTGCTATGAACATTGGGGTACATGTGCCCCTATGCATCAGCACTTCTGGTTATTTCATTTTAAACCATCTTGCAGAATGCATGATTCAAACTGTATTTTAAAACAACTGACTTTATTTACACCTCTGTCCAATATTGTTCTGTAATTTAATGATTCTCTTGCTGATTATTTTTTCTGTATTGGAGAAATGGGGTCTTCAAGTAAACATTTTCAATTTTTTTTTTTTTACTTTCTGGAAAGGAAAATTATCAGACTTTACAGCATGTTAGTGTTCTGTAACTTTCTTAGTCCTCTGAACTACTGATTGCTAATTTGTGTTATTCACCATTAGACAACAAACTACCTCTAGGTAAATGACATTGGCTTAGACGTACTGCTGACAAATTTTGAAAAATGTTCACGATTCATAGATGCATGGTCAGGGAGCTTAAGAGACCATCTGAACAAACTGCCTGATTATATAAGATGAGGAAATCGAAACTCAGGTTATAGTTACTTGCCCAGGATCCCACAGCTAGTTAGTAGTAGAGCTGGGACTAGGTCTGCCTTTGCTCACACAAATTCAGAGCTCTTCATATTCCAGGTGAATAAAGTGTAGTGCAGTTGTGTTTTATGTGAGGTGAGATTCTAAAGTTGGAGTGTAATACACAAATTACTGATAGTCTGAATTATCCTTGAATTATGCCTAAGGAAGGATTAGAGATTAGAGACCTACAAACTTTTTCCATGAACATGCTAGGTTTTCCTCCAGTGACACTGGAGGAGCGTGTCACTGAGGCTGAGTTCCAGAAGACACATTTGGCTAGTGATTAAGTTTGTGATAAGAAAATTCTTGCTTATGTATACTAGAACCCTGCTCAGCCCAGCAGGACGCTCCTATTGTAAGAGGCACTGAGTAGGTGAGACAGGCTAAAGCATCAGCAGTTTGACTCACATCTTCTGTCTTTCTGTTCACTCTGGATGTGCATGCATCAAGTACAATGGACGGCAAAAGTAGCCTACACTTTTAAAATTTCTCTCTTTTTCTTATGTAAATATATATATAATGCTATTCCACTGTAAATTACCAGTCAGTTTCTGCATATCTACAAATACCTGCAAGCTAATAGAGAAGTTATGAATTGAAGCAAGATGAAAGAACTTACTCTAGCAAGGCAAAATAGATACTTGGATACTTTATTTTTGAAAATTGTTTTGCTAAGTTTTGGCCTTCTCAAGTATTTGTGAAAACTGAATTGTTAACTTGATGTTCTTAAACTGCCACCTATAACTTTGGTGTTTAAAAGCTCTATATCAGAACTTGCTATTTTCTTAGAGAACTAGAGTGTTTTTGAGCCTTCATTGCAAATCTGGAGATCAGTTTGTTAGGTACAATCTTAAAAACTGATTTTTCTCCTTCAGAATGGTCTGCCATTCAAACTGCTTTTACTTAATTTTTAATATTTTTTTGTTTATTTTGAGAGAGAGAGAGAGAGAGATTGTGTGCATGTGTGTGCAAGTTGGGGAAGGGCAGGAGAGAAAGGGAGAGAAACCAAAGCAGATTCGATGCTGTCAGCATGATGGAGCCCGACGTGGGGCTGGAACTCGTGAGCCATGAGATGATCATCTGAGCCAAAGGCAGACACTTAACTGAACCATCCAAAACTGCTTTTAAATTATAATTCCCCACAACATTTTGCTATGAAAAATTTCAAATGTACAAGAAAGTTTGAAGAATTGTACAGTAAACACCATTATGCCCATCACTTGGAAGTCTCCAATCAGATTGGACTTGATCACATATTTATTCATATACCCATCTGTCATTCCATCTCAGAGCTGTTTTTAAGTTTACCTTATCAGATTGTGCTTAGCATGTACTAGAAAGTTGTCCTTTTTATTTTATTTTGTTTTTTAAATTATTTTTAAATATAATTTATTGTCTAGTTGGTTTCCATATAACACACAATGCATATCCCAACAAGTGCCCTCCTCCATGCCTATCACCTGAAAGCTGTCCTTTTTAGTAGTATGTCTTAATTTGTTGTTGTTTGTTTTTTTCCATATATAAGTTAATCATATTATATTTGTCTTTCTTTGATTTTTTTCATAAAGAGACTGTGCATTTTCATTTTGCAATGAGTCTTGTGTATTATTATTTTTAATGTTGTATTTATTTTTGAGAGAGAGGGAGAGAGAGTGAGTGAGTTTGTGAGCAGGGGAGTTGCAGAGAGAGAAGGGGAGAGAGGATCCAAAGTAGGTTCTGCACTAACAGCAGAGAGCCTGATGCAGAGCTCAAACTCCTGAACTGTGAGATTGTGTCATGGTCTTAGGTTGGATGCTCAACTGACTGAGACACCAGATGCCCCCAAATCCTTTTTTTTTTTTTTTTAAATTTTTAATGTTTGTTTATTTTTGAGAGTGAGACAGCATGAATGGAGGAGGGGCAAAGAAAGAGGGAGAGACAGAATCCAAAGCAAGGTCTAGGCTCTGAACTGTCAGTGCAGAGCCTTATGTTGGGCTCACACCCATGAACATGAGATTATGACCTGGGCCAAAGTCAGATGCTTAACCAACCGAGCCACCCAGATGCCCCTGAAATAAAAATAATAATTATTATTTAAATGTTTAATTATTTTTATTAGAGAAGCGGGGGGATCTGAAGCTGGCTCTGTGCTGATAGTGGCAAGCCCCATATGGGGCTTGAATTCATGAACTGAGATCATTGCCTGAGCTGAAGTCAGATGCTTAACTGAGTAAGCCACCCAGGCGCCCCTTCTTTGTTTGATTTATGTTACTTAGCATAATAACCTTTGGTCATTTCATGTTGTTGTAAATGGCAGTTTATGTTCTTTACCAGAGAGCACAAGGGTTCTCTTTTCTCCACATGTTTGTCAACACTTGTTATTTCTTCTCATTTTGATACTGGACCTTCTTACTGGTGTGAGGTGATATCTCTGTGTGGTTTTGATTTGAATTTCTTTGATAATTACTGATATTGAGCATCTTTTCATGTGTGTGTTTGTCATCTATGTGTCTTTGGAAAAATGTCTATTTAGGTCTTCTGCCTATTAATCATACTACTTGATTTTTTTTAGTGTTGAGTTGTGTCAGTTCTTTATATATTTTAGGTATTAACCCCTTATTTGATATATCATTTGCAAATATCTTCTCCAATTCAGTAGTTTGTCTTTTTTGTTTTGGTGATGGTTTTCTTGTGCAAAAGCTTTTTATTTTGGTCTAGTCCCAATAGTTTATTTTTGCTTTTGTTTCCCTTGCCTCAGGGGACATATCCATAAATATGTTTCTAAAGCTAGTGTCTGAGAAATTACTGTGTATGTTTTCTTTTAGGATTTTTATGGTTTCTGGTCTTACTTTTATGTCTTCAATCCATTTTGACTTTACTTTTGAAGAAAGTGGTCCAGGTTCATTCTTTCTCTTGTAGTTCTCCAGCTTTCTCAACACCATTTATTGAAAAGACTATCTTTTCTCCCATTGTTTGTATATTCTTGCTTCCTTTGTCAAAGATTAATTAACCATACAGGCGTGGATTTATTTCTGAGTTCTCTAATATGTACGATTGATCTATGTGTCCATTTTTGTGCCAGTGCCGTAGTGTCTTGATTATTACAGCTTTGTAGTATATCTTCAAATCTGGGATTGTGATCCCTCCAGCTTTGTTGTTCTTTCTCAGGATGCTTTTGCTATTCAAGGTCTTTTGTGATTTCATGTAAGCTTTAGGATTATTTGTTCTAGTTCTTTGAAAAATTTTAGTAGGGATTGTGTTGAGTCAGTAGATTGGTTTGGATAGTATGGAGATTTTAACAATATTAAACATGAACATGGTATATCTTTCCACTTGTTTGTGCTGTCTCCAATTTCTTTCATCAGTCTCTTACAGTTTTCAGAGTACAGACCTTTCATCTACTTGGTTAAAGTTATTCCTAGGTGGTTTTTTTCTTTTTGGTGCAATTATAAATGAGATAGTTTTCTTAATTTCTCTTTCTGCTACATTGTTAGTGTTAGAAATTCAACAGATTTTTGTATATTAATTTTGTATACTACAGCATTACTAATTTCATATATTACTTCTAATAGTTTTTTGGTGGCATCTTTAGAGTTTTCTATATATAGTACCATTACATATTAAAATAATGACAATAATGACTTCTTCCTTAGCAATTTGGATGTCTTTTATTTCTTTTTTTGTCTGCTGCAATTAGGACTTCTAATACTATGTTGAATAAAAGTGGTGAGAGTGGACATCCTTGTCTTGTTCTTCATCTTAGAGGAAATACTTTCAGTTTTTTCACCATTGAGTATGATGTTAGCTGTGGGGTTTTTACATATGGCCTTTATTATATTGAGGTATGTTCCCTCTAAACCCACTTTTTTGAGAGTGTTTATCATGAACAGATGTTGTGTTTTGTCAGATGCTTTTTCTGCATCTATTGACATAATCATGTGATTTTTATCCTCTCTTGTTAATGTCATGTATCACATTGATTGATTTGCAAATATCAATCCTTGTATCCGTGGAATAAATCTCACTTGATTGTGATGAATGATCCTTTTAAGGTATTATTTAATGTGCTTTGTAAAAATTTTTTGATGAGAGTGAATTTGGAAGTTTTCCTTCCTCTTCTATGTTATGGAATAGTTTGATAGAACGGGTTATTAACTCTTCTTTAAATGTTTGGTAGATGGGGCACCTGGGTGGCTCAGTCGGTTAAGTGTCCGGCTTCCAGCTTCTGCTCAGGTCATGATCTCACGGTTTGTGGGTTCTAGCCCTACGTCGGGCTCTGTGCTGACACCCAGCTCAGAACCTGGAACCTGCTTCGGATTCTGTGTCTCCCTCTCTCTTTGACCTGCTCGTGCTCTCTTTCTGTCTCTCAAAAAAAAAAAATAAATAAATAAAAATTAAAAAAATTAAAAAAAAATTAAAGAAAAAATAAATGTTTGGTAGATCTACCTGTGAAGCCATCTTGTCCTGGACTTTTGTTTGTTGCAAGTTTTTATTTTTAATTTTTTTAATGTTTATTTATTTTTTATACATAGAGAGACAAGAGTGTGAACAAGAGAAGGGCAGAGAGAGAGGGAGACACAGAATCTGAAACAGGCTCCAGGCTCTGAGCTGTCAGCACAGAACCTGATGCGGGGCTTGAACCCACGAACTGTGAGATCATGACCTGAGCTGAAGTGAGATGCTTAACCAACTGAGCCACCCAGGTGCCCTGTGTTGGAAGTTTTTTGATTGCCAATTTAATTTTGTTACTAGTAATCAGTTTGCTCAAATTTTCTATTTCTTCTTGATGCAGTCTTAGAAGACTGTTTCTGGAAGTTGATCCATTTCATCTTGGTGACCTAATTTGTTGGCATATAATTTTTTATAGCATTTCCCCCAGCTCTTCACTTTTTTGTGGTGTCAGTTGTTATTTCTCCTCCTTTGTCCTTTCTGATTTTATGAAGTTTCTTTTTTTGTTGATGAGTCTAGCTAACAGTTTATCAATTTGGTTTATGTTTTCAAAGAACTCTTGGTTTAATTGACTCTATCTAATTTGTTTTACATCTCTTGTTTTGTTTCCATTCTCATCTTTATCATTCCTTTCCTTCAAACTTTGCTTTTTTTTTTTTTAAGTTTATTTATTTAGACGGAGAGTGAGAGTACCCATGAGCATGGATGGGAAGGTCAGAGAGACCAGGAGAGGGAATATCCAAGCAGGCTTGGCGCTGACAGCGCAGATGGAGCTCAGTCCAATGAGCTGTGAGATCATGACCTAAGCTGAAATCAGCAGTTGGACGCTTAACTGACTGAGCCACCCAGGTGCCCCTGTTCTTCTTTTTTCTAATTTCTTTGGATTCAAAATTAGGATATTTGAGATTTTTTAATGTGTTTTGAGATAGATTTGTATCACTATAGACTTCCCTCTTAAAACTGCTTTTGCTACATCCCAATGATTTTGTGTTTTTGTGTTTTAATTTTTCTTCATGTATTTTTTTCATCTTCTCTGATTTCATTATCAACCCATTGGTTGTTTAGTAGCATGTTTAGCTTCCATGTATTTGTGTTTTTTCTAGTTTTTTTTTTCTTGTAATTGATTTCTAGTTTCATACTGTTGTAGTAGGATAAGCTGCTTGATTTGATTTCCGTCTTCCTATTCCTAAATTTATTGAGGCTTGTTTTATTAGCTAACATGTAATCTCTCCTGGCGAATGTTCCATGTGCATTTGAAAAGAATGTGTATTCTGTTGTCTTTGGATGGAATGTTCTGTATTTTTTAATTTACATCCAAGTTAGTTAGCATATACTGTTGCAAACAGTGATTTCAGGAGTAGATTCCTTACTGCCCCTTACCCACTTAGCCCTTCCTCCCTCCCACAACCCTTCAAGCAACCCTCTCTTTGTTCTCTATTTTTAAGAGTCTCTTATGTTTTGTCTCCCTGTTTTTATATTGTTTTTGCTTCCCTTCCCTTATGTTCATCTGTTTTGTATCTTAAAGTCCACATATGAGTAAAATCATATGATATTTGTCTTTTTCCGACTAATTTCACTTAGCATAATACCCTCTAGTTCCATCCACTTAGTTGCAAATGACAAGATTTCATTCTTTTTGATTGCTGAGCAATACTTCATTTTATATATATATATATATATATATATATATACACACACACACACACATATATACATACACACATGTATGCACACATATATTTATACATATATATACATATACACACACATATGTATATACACCACATCTCTTCTTTATCCATTCATCCATTGATGGACTTTTGGGCTCTTTGCATACTTTGGCTATTGTCAACAGTGCTGCTATAAACATTGGGGTGCATGTGCCCCTTTGAAACAGCATACCTGTATCCCTTGGATAAATACCTAGCAGTGCAATTGCTAGGTTTTGATTTGTATTTCTCTGATGAGTGATGTTGAGCATTGTTAAATGTGTCGGCTGGCCATCTGGATGTCTTCTTTGGAGAAGTGTCTCTTCATGTCTTTTGCCCATTTCTTCACTGGATTATTTGTTGTTTAGGTATTGAGTTTGATACGTTCTTTATAGAATTTGGATACTAACCTTTTATCTGGTATGTCGCTTGCAAATATCTTATCCCATTCTCTCAGTTGCCTTTTAATTTTGCTGATTGTTTCCTTCTCTGTGCAGAAGCTTTTTATTTCAATGAGGTCCCAGTAGTTCATTTTTACTTTTGTTCCCCTTGCCTCCAGAGACATGTTGAGTAAGAAGTTACTGCGACCAAGGTCAAAGAGGTTGTTGCCTGCTTTCTTCTTGAGGATTTTGATGGCTTCCTGCCTTACATTTAGGTGTTTCATCCATTTTGAGTTTATTTTTGTGTATGGTGTATGAAAGTGGTCCAGGTTCATTTTTCTGCATGTCGCTGTCCAGTTTTCCTAGCACCACTTGCTGAAGAGACTGTCTTTATTCTGCTAAATATTCTTCCCTGCTTTGTCAGTGATTAGTGGCTATTAGTTTGTGGGTCCATTTCTGGATTCTCTGGGTTTTGTTTGTTTGTTTGTTTGTTTGTTTGTTTTTTAAATCTGAGTGTCTGGTCTTGTGCCAGTACCATAGTGTCTTGATGATTAGAGCTTTGTACTACAGCTTGAAGTCCGAGATTGTGATACCTCCTGCTTTGGTTTTTTTTTCAAGATTGCTTTGGCTATTTGGGATCTTTTCTGGTTCCATACACATTTTAGGATTGTTTGTTCTTGCTCTGTGAAGAATGCTGGTGTTATTTTGATAGATATTGCATTGGATATGTAGATTACTTTGGGTAGTATTGACATTTTAACAATATTTGTTCTTCCTATCCAGGAGCATGTAATATTTTTCCATTTTTTTGAGTCTTCAGTTTTTTTCATTAGTTTTCTATAGTATTCAGTGTATAGATTTTTCACTTCTTTGGCTAGGTTTATTCCTAGGTGTTTTAGGATATTTGGTGCAATTGTAAGTGGGATGGATTCCTTGATTTCTCTTTCTGTTGCTTCATTATTGGTGTAGAGGAATGCAACCAATTTCTGTGCATTGAGTTAATATCCTGCCACTTTGCTGAATTCGTGGATCAGTTCTAGTAGTTTTTTGGTGTAATCTTTTGAGTTTTTCATATAGAGTATCATGTCATCTGTGAAGAGTGAAAGTTTGACCTCCTCCTGGCCAATTTGGATGCCTTTTATTTCTTTGTGTTGTCTGATTGCTGAGGCTATGACTTCCATACCATATTGAATAACAGTGGTAAGAATGGACATCCCTGTCTTGTTCCTGACCTTTGGGGGAAAGCTTTCAGTTTTTCCCCATTGAGGAAATTAGCTGTGAACTGTTTTCTTTTCATAATTTTCTTCTAGTTTTCGCTTAAAGAATACCCTTTAAAATAGTTCTTGTAAAACCGTTTTGGTGATGATGATCTCCTTTAACTTTTATCTGGGAAACTCATAATCTTTCAATTCTAAATGGTAATCTTGGTATAGGGTATTCTTAGTTGTAGGTTTTATCCTTCCAGTACTTGGAATATATTGCCACTCCTTTTTGGATTGTTTACTAGAATTCTGTAGATTATAGATTCTATATGTTCAGAATTTTAAAAAAAATCTATGGACATTTTTCTTCAAAGAAAATCTTAGTGAGAGGCAGAATTTATAAAACAAAAATGGAGGTCCACACCCATTTCTGCTCATCGTTACTTTCTCTTCTCAGACTTCACTCCCACTGCAGGGCCCCCTCCCCCACTACTAAAGAGACTTCTTGGAGCTTATAGGACTCTGCAGAGCAATTAGAAGATAATTGGTATATGAGTCTTCACACCCTTAGTTGATCATTGATATGTTTTCTTAGACTTCAGAAGACTCAGTTTAGTCTGTGAGAGTGTGAGAGGACTTTCTTCTTTTTTTTCTTTTTTCTTTTTTTAATGCGACTCACTCCCAAGAAAGTCTGAGCCGGTGTCTTCCATTTTCCTGTTTAACAAGTGTACTTTTAGTAGATGGAGATATAATTGCGTTGTCCTTCTTCAAAGCACAATGGTTAAGAGCTTTGAACATGCTTTATGCTCTTGATGAGTGTTTTTTTAAACAATTATCTCACTTATTCGACACATATGTATTGAAAATTTATAATGTGCCAATTTAAAATGAAATGTGACTTCCAGTATTTCCTTTCTTTGCGGTGTAGTTTTTATTTTTCTGTCCATTCTATTCCCTTTTCATATGCTTAAGTTCACATCAAGGGATGGCTAAGTTGTCAAGCTGGACTAGTACAATAGCACCATTCTCTGTCCTCATTCTCTTCCCACTTTGTAGGCAAAACCAAGATTGATTTCACTGCACACCAGTTGTATCATCCTTCTCAGTTTTCTGTGACCATTTTTTTCTGCACAGTGAATACAATTCAGTGGCCATTTATTTTGCTGCTGCTACTGCAGACATTGTACATGGTGCATTGTGAAGACGGGAAAGACTAGGTCTTTGCTCCCAAGGGTAGTGTTTCAGTCTTCTGTGGCATGACCTTGTATGATTTGACTCACCTTTTTAGTGAATATTTCTTGAGCACTTATTATGTAAGGCACTTAGTTTTAGTACTTATATTAACTTAGGTTTCAAAATAATGACAAGGTAGATTGTATTTCTATTTCATAGATGAAAAAAGGAGGGCAGAGAAATTAAGAAACTTTCTCAAATTAATATATATTGCCTTTGCTCATATTCTTTATGCTCATGTCTGCCCTTCACATTAAATTTTATTAGCTCCTTTATGTAGATCCTTCCCAGATTCTGTTGTTACCCAAATTTACAGCACTCGTTGTTTTTGACTCCTCAGGAGTTTAACCGTAATGTGTTTAAAGATGATTCTTGAATTTTTATATTTATTATTTGTCTTGACTTTTTTAAATTTCAAAAGCATATATTGTTTCCTTGGTAACATTAAATAATGTCTATGAGTATAAAGTAGATACTAACTGAAATACTCTTCTCCTTATTTAACTTTTGTCTTTCTAAATAATTCTGAGGTCCCTGAGGGGGAAAAACTGTATCTTATATGTAGTACCTCATTTCTAGTTGGTGGTCAGTATGGCTTATGGATATGGGTTTCTACTTTCTATTTTATTTTACTGCTTCAGTTTCTCAGAGCTTTGCGTACTCTGACTATACACAAATGTGGGCTGACTAGACTTAGTAACTGACCAATCTCAGAACATCTTATATTTGTTGGAAAATCGGATAAACATACTGAAGTTGCTAGCTCCTAGAAACTGTCCCCCCACCCCCACCCCCAACATCAGACGGGTAATGTGCCGGCATTGTAACAAGGTTTAAGGGTGGCACATGTCACCCAGCGGCATGAACACCCAATCACCACGCTTATGAACTACAAAAGGATCAAAACTGTTTTGAAGGACAAGAATTTTGTCTAGGCTGGTATTGCTTTCCTTTTTATGACTTTAAATTGAGAATGGACCTGACCTGAGGATTTGCTTATGGATGATGATTGGGACACATATATGAAAAGAATAGCTCAGATTTCAGGAAATAATAGATATCGTTAAGTCATTTAATTCTTTTAACAAACTTATGGAATGGGTGCAGTCATTATTATCCCCATCTTATGTGTGAGGGATCTGAGACATAGAAAAAGTAAGAAGTTTAGGTGTCTTGACCAAGAGCCTGTGGTAAACTAAGGGGAATTTGAACCCGGTGGTCTGACCACTACCTGTGTTCCCGATTACTGCTCTGCAATGCCTCTGCTAACATCACAGTGCTGTATTTATTGGTAAATTTTAGTATTTATTCACATTTAGCCTGGATCTGTCACAGCTAAAGATCGACACATGAAATAACCCTGGTGAATATGGTATTATAAAAGACATATAGAAGACTTTTTTTATTGAACATTTCCTTTCAACAGTATATTCAGTATATACAGGCATACCTTGAAGATAATAGTGGGTTCAGCTCTAGACCACTGCAATGAAACCAGTATCACAGGGAAGCCACATCTGCAATTACTTCCCCCATTTTTGAAGCCTCAAAATCATCCATGAGAGTTGGAATTACCTTCTCCCAAACTTCTGTTATTGTCAATATTTTGACCTCTTCCCATGATTCATGAATGGTGAATCCTTTTAGGAGGTTTTCAGTTTACTTTGCCCAGATCCATCAGAGGAGTCACTGTCTCTGGCAGTTACAGGTTTTGAAATATTCTCAAATAATAAGACTTGAAAGTCAGAATTACTCTGGTCCATGGGCTGCGGAATGCATACTGTGTTAGCAGGCATGAAAACAATATGAATCTCATTGTACACCTCCATCAGACCTCTTGGGTGAACAGGTACATTATCAATAAGCAGTAATAGTTTAAAAGGTATCAATTTTTCTGAGTAGGTTTCTACAGTGGGCTTAAACCCTGTCAGTATACCATGTTGTGAACAGATTTGTTTTCATCCAGGGCCTGTTGTTTTATTTACACAGAACAGGCAGAGTAGATTTAGCATAATTCTTAGGGACCCTAGGATTTTCAGAATGGCAAATGAGCATTGGCTTCAGTTTACTCACCAGCTGTGTCAGCTCCTGACAAGACAGTTTGCCTGTCCTTTGACATTTTGAAGTCAGCTGTTAATTTCTCCTCTCCAGCTCTGAAAGTCCTGGATGGTGTCTTCTAAAGATGCTGTCCTAATAGAAGGCTGTTCTGTCTACGTTGGAAATCTGCTGGAGAGTAAACCACCTTCATTAATGATCTTAGCTAGATCTTCTGGAGAACTTGCTGCAGCTTCTATAGCAGCACTTGCTGCTTTACCTTGCAGTTTTACATTCTAAAGATGGCTTCCTTTCCTGAACCTCAGAGATCAAACTCTGCTAATTTCAGACTTTTGTCCTGCAGCTTCCTCACCTCTCTCAGCCTCCAGAGTAGTATCTGCATTGAGCTTTGGTTTAAGAGAATGTTGTGGGTGTTTTGCTCTTCTACCCAGACCATTGAAACTTTATCCAAAGAATGTTTTGCTTTCTTATAGTTCATTTGTTCTCAGGGGTAACACTGTTAAGTTCCTTCAGTAAACTTTTCCTTTGCATTCACAACTTGGCTGACTGGTGCGAGAGACCTAGCTTTTAGCCTTTGTTGGTTTTCTTCATGCCTTCCTCACCAATCTTAATCATTTTTAGCTTTTGATTCACAGTAAAAGACATGGGACTCTTTGATTTGAATACTTAGAGGCTAGTGAGCAGTTATTAATTGGCCTAATTTCAATATTTCTGTGTCTCAGGAACTAGGGAGGCCCAAGGAGAGGGAGAGATGGGAATAACCGGTAGGTAGAGCGGTCAGAACACACACAGCACTTAAGTTCTCCACCTTCTATAGGTGTGGTTTGTGGCACCCCAAAACAACTACAGTATGAACATCAAAGATCACAGATCACCATAACAAATATATATAATTTGGAGTTTGAAATATTGCAAGAATTGTGATGTCTGGGTTTTTCAGTCAGTTAAGTGTCCAAATCTTGATCTTGGCTCAGGATCTCATGGTTCATGAGATTGAGCCCCACATTGGGCTCAGCATTGACAATGTGGAGCCTGCTTTGGATTCTCTATCTCCCCCTCTCTCTCTGCCCCTCCCCTGCTTGCACTCTTTCTCTCAAAAATAAGTAAATATTAAAAAAATACTGTGAGAATTACTAAAATAGGAGACAGGCATTAAGTGAGCAAATGCTGTTAGAAACATTTTGCCTATAGTTGCTGGACCAGAGTTGCCACACAAACCTTCAATTTGTAAGAAATGCAGTAAAGTGCAGTAAAGCAAAGTACAATAAAATGAGGTATACCTGTATTTAAAATCAGTGTTTTCTAGCTTAAAGTTTAGGAACTTGTTGATCATCCAAATATAGAATTGTAGTACATCATCTGGATTGAAAAGTACCTTAATCATCGTCCCCACTCTTAAATCCTCTTTATAGAAATGCTGCCAAGTACTTGCCCACATTAATCTTGATCAGATTACTATTGATTCTGTAGTGATTCAAAATCTATAGAAGTTACCTTTCCATTTTCTTTAGTTTTAATTTTTTTTCATTCAAACATGCATCTTAAGTCAGTTCTTCAAAATTATAGAAAAATTCATTTATGTTACAGAAGAAACATCAGAATGCAAAAGTTTAATGACTTGCCAAAAAATTACCCAGTTGTTAAAATCATAAGTTTCGGGGCGCCTGTGTGGCTCAGTCGGTTAAGCGTCTGGCTTCGGCTCAGGTCATGATCTCACGGTTCGTGGGTTCTAGCCCCTTGTCGGGCTCTGTGCTAACAGCTAGGTCAGAGCCTGGAGCCTGCTTCAGATTCTGTATCTCCCTCTCTCTCTGACCCTCCCCTGCTCGCGCTGTCTCTGTCTCTCAAAAATAAATAATAAAAACTATTAAAAAATTTTAAAAAATCATAAGTTTCTAGTCACTCAGTAAATATCCGAGACCCTACAATGAGCTCCTCATTGTTCTAGGTGCTGAGGAAATGGGTGAACGGAGAAAACTCAGTCCCTCCCCTTATGGGCCTTATACCTAATGATCAAATGAGTATTACCAGTAAACACACAATGTGTTATATGTTTATGAATGCTATGAAGACAAAGCATGGAAAGAGTTAAGAATGGGGTGTGTGGCATTATTTTACTAAATGATAAGATAAAGTTTTACCAGAGCTGATGGAAGTGAGGGGCAAGCAGCAAAGATATCTGATGGAAGAGCATTTAGGAAAGAGTAGTTAGTGCAGAAGCCCTGAGGCGAAAGCAGGCTTGTGGGATCAGCAAGGAAGTAGTGTGGTGGGAGCAGTTTGAAAGAGAGACAGAGTTCTAGAACAGTGGTCAGAGAGGGGCTAGCAACAGATGACAGAGGGCTTTGTAGACCATGGTAAAGGCCTCCGTTCTGGAGAAGGAAAGCCATTGCTGCTTTCTGACTGGGGAGTGATATGATGTACATCCTCTAATATTTTTAAAGGCTGTCTGTATTTAAAGCACTGTGCTAAAGCTGCCAGATATCAGTCAGATACATCCTTCTTTCTGGAAGCATGTTATCTAATGAGGAAAAAGTATAAACAAGAAGTTATAATAAAAACATAAGTGAAATTAGTTGCTATTATTTAAGTATAAACAAATCTCTATAAGTGGAAGAGGAGGAACCCTTAGTTTTAATTAAAGAAATTGGTGAAGAGCTATAGTATAATGAACCCCAGAAATCCACTGACAGTCTGTTTCTAGTCAAAGTGAGTGAGCTTCTTAAGGAGACCCTCTTCTTTTAATAGTTGTTTTAACTTAGCTACCTCACCCTTGAAAGGCTCAAATGGAGGAGGAACAAGGAGACAGTCTTAATAGATTGCTTCTGTTATTGATCTTTAGATGTAATTATAAACATATTAAAAGAAGTTTAGAAATTTATTAATATTAGCACTGCAGCTCCTCTAACATACCCTTTATAAAGAACATGCTTATAAATTTAGTAGGTTAAGAAACTGTTGGTCCACATGTAGGAATGTAAAAACAAAACAAAACCCCAGTCTGTTCCCGTAGTTGAAGCATCACTGGTCTTGCAGTTTTCAAAAAGTATCTTTCAATTGTATTTTCATGATCTTAGTAGAATGTGAGAAAATTATCACTAAGGGTGTTTTTTCAGAACCCCCCGAAAGATAAATTTAGAGTACTTTTATGCCCTTACTTTTACTGCAAATGGTATTTTCAAACTTCCTTACATTCTTTGTCTTAATACACAGATTAATTTAGAGTTTGCTTTGAAATATAAATGTTGTTATTCACATAAAACTTCTCTAACAAAATGGTTGCATAACCTGTATCAATGAGATGCAGATGCCAATTGAAAAAAAAAAAGTGCCAAATTATGGGGATGGCACACTTGTCTCTAGCACTAATGAGGGAAGGCCTTCCACTGAATAACCTGTGTGCCTTAACCCCTGCTCCTGCACATGTCTACAGTGCATGGGCAGAGACCCTCAGTAGGTTTTACTTCGCTGAAGACCACTCGCCAGCCAGCTTCCTGACCCAGGTTGATCTCTCATGGTCTTGTATCCTACCTAAGTTAAAGTGATCTTGCTGGTGGGAACTCCAGGAATTTTTTCCTTACCTGTTAATTGAAGAATTAGCGTTACATATCAGATTTGCTTCCCTAAGCAAGTCTTTATATGCTTTTGCTAATCCAAAGTGATCATTGTATTGCCTCACATTTTTTCTCCCAAAGAATACTTAATGAATTTTTTATTTTAAAATGCAGAATCCAAAAATGGAGTAACCATTTTTTAAATTGAGATATAATTCACATACCTTAAACATCACCTTTTGAAAATACACAAGTTAGTGGTTTTCGGTATATTGACAAGGTTGTGTGACTATCGTGCATTCCTATTCTTTGGCCCAAAAAGAATTGCTGTACCTATTAGCATTCACTCCTCAATCTCCCCTCCTCCTAGCCCTTGGCAGCTCTTAACCTACCTTTCTGTTTTTGTGGATTTGTTTATTCTGGAAGTTTCATGTAATTGGAATCATACAATATGTGGGCTTTTGTGTCTGGCTTCTTTCACTTAGCATAATGTTTTTAAGGTTAATCTATGCTGTAGTATGTACCATTCCTTCATTCCTTTTTACATTGAACAATATCCCATTGTATAGATCACCACATTCTGTTTTCCTGTTTGTCACTGATGGACATTTGAGTTGTTTCTACTTTTGGCTTAGGAATTATGCTGCTGTGAACATTTGTGTACAAGTTTTTTATATGGACATTTTTTCAGTTTGACTCATCTTCTGAGTAGTTCTCTGTTTTCTTTGGAAATTCAGTTTCTGTCTCTTCCTACAGAGGCCCCTGTTCTTATAAACCTTTAGCAATAGCATCCTCATTCTGGTAACCTTTTGGTTTCTCAGTCGAATTAGACCTTCTCTAGGAACCTTCTTGAGGCTAATGTGAATAGTTGGAGGAAGTAAGGCAGGATTAGTAAAATCCCCTGGATTGTTGGATTTAAATTTTAGGAAAGGGTTCCTATAATGTATGTAAGAACGTGTGTGGAGAGATTTCACTACCAAATTCTTGCTCTGCTAAGTAAAACTGCAGTTTCTTCTATTAAATTGGAGGGAGAGCATTGGAGATCCTTGTACTGAAATGGTTTTATAAGTAAATAACGATAATAAAGTAGTAATGTAGTTTGGTCTGTAGGATAGAGCTTTTTTAAAATTAATAGTTTATTACCAAGTTGGTTTTGAGAGCATTGGTGGTTCAGTGGTAGAATTGTCGCCTCCCAAGTTGGTTTTGATATAACACTCAGTGCTCTTCCCCACAAGTGCCCCTCTTCATGACCATCATCCCCGCTCTTCCTTCCCCCTTCCCTCTTCAGCCCTCAGTTTGTTCTCAGCATTCAAAAGTCTCTCATGATTTGCCTCACTCCCTCTCCCCAACTCTTTTCCTCTCCTTTTCCATTCCCATGGTCTCCTATTATTAGGTTTCTCCTGTTAGACCTATGAGTGACAACATATGGTATCTGTCCTTCTCTGCCTGACTTATTTCACTTAGCATGACTCCCTCGAGGTCCATCCATTTTGTTACAAATGGCCAGATTTCATTTTTTTTCTCATTGCCATGCAGTATTCCATTGTATATATATACCACATCTTCTTGATTCATTCATCAGGTGATGGACATTTAGGCTCTTTCCATGATTTGGCTATTGGTGAAAGTGCTGCTATGAACATTGGGATACATGTGCCCCTATGCATCTGTATCCCTTGGGTAGATCCCCAGCAGTGCTATTGCTGGGTCATAGGGGAGTTCTATTGATAGGTTTTTGAGGAACCTCCACACTGTTTCCAGAGTGGCTGCACCAGTTTACATTCCCACCAACAGTGTAGGAAGGTGCCCATCTCTCCACACCCTCGCCAGCATCTATAGTCTCTTGATTTGTTCATTTTAGCCACTGTGACCAATATGAGATAGTATCTCAGTGTGGTTTTGATTAGTATTTCCCTGATGCTGAGTGATACTGAACATTGTTTCATGTACCTGTAGGCCATCTGGATGTCCTCTTTGGAGAAGTGTCTGTTCCTGTCTTCTGCCCATTTCTTCACT
The DNA here is from genome assembly GCF_006229205.1 of Suricata suricatta. Lineage (NCBI taxonomy): Eukaryota > Metazoa > Chordata > Mammalia > Carnivora > Herpestidae > Suricata > Suricata suricatta. Next base: position 52,034,253 of record NC_043702.1, read on the forward strand.
GGATTAGTGTTTTTTTTGGGTGTGGAGTTTGGTGGTTCCTTGTAGATTTTGGATACTAGCCCTTTATCTGATATGCCATTTGCCACTGTCTTTTCCCATTCTTTCAGTTGCCTATTAGTTTTTTTTATTGATTCCTTTGCAGTGCAGGAGCTTTTTACCTTGATGAGGTCCCAATAGTTCATTTTTGCTCTTGATTCTTTTGCCTTTGGGGGTGTGTCGAGTAGGAAATTGCTGTGATTGAGGTGAAGGGGGCTATTACCTGCTTTCTCCTCGAGGGTTTGGATGGTTTCCTGTCTCACATTCAGGTCCTTCAGCCATTGTGAGTGTATTTTTGTGTGTGGTATAAGAAAGTGGTCTAGTTTCATTCTTCTGCATGTTGCTGTCCAGTTCTCCCAGCACCGGGAGGCTGTCTTTTTTCCATCGGATACTCTTTCCTGCTTTGTCAAAGATTAATTGGCCATATACTTGTGGGTCCAGTTCTGAGTTCTCTATTCTATTCCATTGGTCTATGTGTCTGTTTTTGTGCCAGTACCATACTGTCTTGATGATGACAGCTTTGTAGTAGAGGCTAAAGTCTGGGATTGTGATATCTTCTGTTTTGGTTTTCTTCTTCAATATTACTTTGGCTATTTGGGGTTTTTTTTTGGTTCCATATGAATTTTAAGATAATTTGTTCTAGCTTTGAGAAGAATGCTGGTGCAATTTTGATTGGGATTGTACTGAATGTGTAGATTGCTTTGGGTACTAATGACATTATAACAATGTTTATTCTTCTGATCCATGAGCATGAAATGTTTTTCCATTTCTTTGTGTCTTCTTCAATTTCTTTCATAAGCTTTCTATAGTTTTCATCATACAGGTCTTTCACATCTTTGGTTAGGTTTATTCCTAGGTATTTTATGGTTTATTTTATGATTTTGTATGTTGATTTTTGTACCCTGTGATGTTGCTGAATTTATGGATCAGTTCTAGAAGGCTTTTGATATAGTTGTTGCATTTTACTAGGGCATGCTTCTGGGAAGTGCTTAGTTAATACTTGAATAATTGAATATAATATATAGCAGTAACACATTCCAACACTCTAGATACTTATTTTGCTGGTCAAGTAACTGAGAGTGCAGAGGTCGGGTGTGTATGTTTATATATGGAATATTCAGACTTTGAATTACTATGTAGATCAAATTCTACCTCATCTCACTAAATTTCCCCAAAAGAACACCAGGGAATCCATTTCCATTGGTTAATCATAGTTTATTCTGTTTTCTACCTATTTTAACCTTATACTTCTGGCAGAAAGGAGAGGTAAGAAGTATGTAAGCACTTGGCAGTCACTAGTTACCTACTAGTGATCCCATTTTACAGATGATCCCATTTTACAGATGAAGAAATTGAAAGGCTCTTGATATTATTTGAATATTGCTTTGGTTTCTTCTCTTTTTAGGCCATTGACTTTCTGTACTTTCAGAGTAATTTTCTTGCCAGATTAATTTGTAAATTGTCAATATTTCCTAAAATGAGAAAAGTAACTTGCTTGAGAAAACTGAAAGGATACTCTTAAACATTTTTTAAATAACTGTGTAAACCAGACCAAGTGAGATTATTGGTACTCCATATATGCTTAAGCTATAAACTTTAGGATTATAAAGAATAAAATATGAAGCCTGTTTTAATACTTTGTAATTTTTTTGTTGTTGTTTCAGTGAAAAGTGTAAGGCTAGAGGATTTACCGTGATTGTGGATGGCAGAAAATCACAGTGGAATGTGGTGAAAACAGTAGTCTTAATGCTACAGGTAATCTTATTTTTGACTACCAGGAAATGGTTTTATTTTATAGCAACAGATAAAGTGATGATGGAAATCCATTTCATTCACCGGACTGTGCCCAGACTTCTCAGCAGTGACTGAGTTCTGAAATGTACACTATTGGGTTTTTTAAATTGAAATCTTAGAGGTTTGAGTAGTAAAATATATTTTAGACATAAAGGTTTGTAAATGGTCAAAAATAGTATGTCATGTTTAAGAAATTTAATAAGTAGGCCAATGAGTCTAAAAGTGTGTGATGTAGTCAGACTCAGCTGGGAGCTTCTGCAGGCTGTAGTAAGTATCTGCATCATCCCCTGTCCACTCCATTCTGGTCCTGTAGGGAGAGGGTGGGATTTGGGTAAGTCTAGTCTGAAAAAGCTTCTCATGTGGTTCTGAGCAGTCTTTTCTATTTCATTCCCTTTCGTCCACAAACCACCAGGACTCATGGTAGTCTTATTATTTATTTCTAATTCAGAAGAAATATACTTGACAGCTGTGTCCTTGAGGCTTTTAGCAGCCTGCAAACCAGCATTTAATAAACAGCTGCAGTTACAAAGTCCGTGGTCTGAGCCTAGTCTTTGTGTTTTTCTGTGTTCCTCACTCAACGTTTTCATGATCCTTTGAATGTACTAGACACCAAAACATTTTGTGGCTTTATTATAAGGGTATTGAGGATGTCATGATCTGAAATGGAAAAATAAGACATTCAAGTGATTGAAAGGCAGATTGCTCACAGCTATCTGGGTTTCCATAGAAGGACTTCAAGAGAATGTAGAAGTTTAAGTGAGTTAAATAAAGGAGATTATCTAATTAGATGAAAGAAAGTGAAAAGGGCATTCCTGGCAGAGACACTGACTTAGTGATAGCTCAAAAATGAAGCAAATATAGTGAAGACAGTTGATGGCAGGTCAGTTTGGGGAAAATAGAAGTTGGCAGTTATATGGGATAGTGAACATTCAGTTAGGTAAATATTAGTGGTACTGAAAGAAAGATCAAGAATTATAAATGATTTGGGAAATAATTAGCTGCTTTTGGGTTCTTTAGAAAAGAAGGTAATGTAAAATTTTAAATAATAACTAAGGAGAATGATCTTTTAAAAAATATGTATATATTTATTTTGAGAGAGAGAGAGAAAGCATGCAGGGAGAGGCAGGGAGGGGCAGAAAAAGAGGGAAAGAGAATCCCCAGTGGGCTCGACACTATCAGTGCAGAACCTGCCACAGGGTTTGATCCCATGGACCGTGAGATCATTACCTGAGCAGAAATGAAGAATCAGATGCTCAGCCGATTGAGCCACCAGGCGCCTCATGGAGAATGATTCTTAATATTTTATTTTTTATTTGAGACTCCTAGAAAAAGGGATTTGAAGGATGAGGACTAGTAATTTTAGTGCCTAATATGGTTTGGGTACTGTACTAAGCTTTGTATATAAATTATGTCATTTAATTTTATCCTTAAAACCTTGGGAGGCAGGTCTGTATCCCAGAAGATAAACTGACGCTCAGAGATTTTAAATAACTTATCCAGGTTCTTATAGTGAACATAGGAAAGAGCCGCGGTTGGAACTTAACATCATCTAAACCCTAAGTCTTGGTTTTATCCTTTACAAAGTGTATATTTACTAGTGGGATGTATTGGAGGTGGTTCCCAAATAAGGTACCCATTACCTCATTCTTAAATGTGTGGCCTAAACCATCATTAGAATACTCCTTTGAGTTGGAAAGGATATAGCCTCCAGATGATCAGTTTTTAAGGGAATACAAATTGATATCCCATAACTTTTTCTGTCACCTGTATTCTGACCACTTTTATATCCCAACCATGAAGATGAACTCTTCTCACTAAAAGTTGTTAAAATAACTATTAGGTGAGAAATCCATTAATTATGACCTTGTGTTCTTCCTTTCATTCTGTTATTCAACTGTGTCACAGATGACCTATTTGAGACTTGCTGTTTGAGCTGGACTTTGATCATTGGCAGTTTCGAAGAACGATCAATGGATGATTTAATCTCCTCTTGCGATTTATTTTTTGATAGATATTTTAACAGCCTTCGGATTTATTAGTAGTTAACATTTTCAGAAGTTGCAATGGCCTTTTGTTTATTCCTAGTCAAAATCATTTATTGCTTTTATTTGAAAAGGTACTAGTACCAGTTGTTTGGGATCCCAGAGCTTAGTGTTGGCTTGGAATTAATATTCTCTAAAATGAGTTTGGTTTCTCTTGTTTCTCACAACTTTAATATTCAGTGATTTTGAAATAATAGTCTTCCAAAAGTCAATATATAAATAAACCTTAGTCTACCCTAAATTTCCCAGCCTCTGTAATAACTTTTGATACTGTTGAGTTTACTTAACTAATTTATAACCCAGTCTTTGCAGGGGGCACTAGATGTGTGGCGTGCGCAATAGTATGTTTAAATAGAAAGATTTATTTAATAGAAATTTAATTTAATAGATTAAATAAAATGTTTATAATTAATAATTATAATGATAGGTTAATACTCTGATTTCTATAAATAGAAATCTTTCTATTAAGATTTCTCCTTAATAATTATAACCATAATTCATTATTATTGTTATTCACTTGTGTCATTTATGGTCTTGAATGGTATTTGAAACCTAGAGTTCATAAATAAAGTTTTGTTGGAGCTCAGCAATGCCCATTCACTTATATTATTTATGGCTGCTTTCATACTACAATGACAGGATTGAAGTAGTTGCAGTAGAGATTGTATAGCCTGCAAAGTCTAAAGTGTTTATTGTCTGCACCTTGAGAAAAGATTTACGGACTCCTGGTCTAGGACATTTGAAATGGTGTGATAGAACTTTAGAGTCAGATCTGATTTCTTTTTAAGCACCATCACTTAACAACTATGTCATATTGGACAAGTTCCTTTAGTTCTTTGAAAACTCCATTTATTCTTCTGTAAAATTCAAGTAGATCTCATTCTCTCCATTTTACTTAATGTGAATGCATTTATTTAAGATATTTATGGCGTGTCTTCTATATACCAGGCACTGTCATAGGCTGGAGATACAGGACTGACCTGATAGATAAGGTAACTGCCACTGGGAAGGTAATACTCTGTCTCCTTGAGGAGTTAGACAGTAAGTAATTAGGCAAGTTACTAAATTATGTAACATCAGATGGTGATAAGTGCCATGAAGAAAAATACAGTGGCAAAAGGAAACAAGTCATATGGTGCTACTTTAGATAGGGTGGTCAGGGAAGGTCTCTCTGAAAAGGGACTGTTTGAGTAGAATCTTAAATAAATGGAGGGCGCATTCTTCTGTGTATAGGGCAAAAAACAGTCCTGACTGAGGAAACATCAAGGGCATAAGCTTGAGGCGGAAACAGACTTGTCAGGAACAGCAGGAAGCTTAGTGTGGCTGTTAAAGGAGTGATCTGTGGGGGAAGGGATGTGAGGTGAGGTCTTAGACTCAGCCCTGAGCTTGGAGGGCTTTCTAGGTCTTGGCAGGAGTTTGAATTTTACTCTGAGCATGAGAAAATATGAACAAGGGAGGACTATTCAGAGGATATTTCAAAAGGCTGACTAGTTTGGGAATGATAGAAATGGGTAGGTTTAAGATCTGTTTTATTGATTGATTGAGAGAGCCTGTGTGTGAGCAGGAGGGAGCAGAGAGAGAGAGAGAGAGAGAGAGAGACAGAATCTCAAGCAGGCTCCAGGCTCTGAGCTGTTAGCATAGAGCCCGACACGGGGCTCAAACTCACGAACCAAGAGATCGTGACCTGAGTTGAAGTGATGTTCAACTGAATGAGCCACCCAGGTGCCCTCAGATCTATTTTAAAGATAGACTATATGGGTTTTGTGATAAAATGTCCATGGAATATTTATTGCCTCAGTAAACAGTAAATTTCCATTCTTTCTTAGGTAATATGAATAACCATATCTCATAAATACGAAATCATATTTGTCAAAGATTAGCTTGTCCACTTCTTCAAGTGACTACTTTGGGGTATTTTGTGAGAAAATTTATTTTACATTATTTGAAGAAATTTGCCAAGATGATTGTGTTCCAAATTTTTTTTTGTATAATAGAAAAACAAAAGTTGATAGTTGTTTAATTAAAATTGCCTTGCAGTTTAATCTGAACATATCCTATTACAAAGATTCAGTAAAACACAAAAGTAATTCACATGTACTTATTCATTTATTTATTTATTTCTTAAGTTAATCTGAGAAAGAGATTGTGGGGGAGGGGCAGAGAACGGCAGGGGGAGAGAATCCCAAGCAGGCTTTGCACTGTCAGAGCAGAGCCTGATGCCGAGTTTGAACTGATGAACCGTGAGCTCATGACCTGAGCCAAAGTTGGACACTTAACAGACTGAGCCATCTAGGCCCCTCCCATATGTACTGTTTTTATTACATTGTTTATTTGAAATCTTTTTTGAATCAGCTTGTCTTTCCAAGTATGTTTTTATTGCCATGTGTTTTGAAGTTTGGAGTATTTCTTTATTATTTTAATTCTTTTCCAAAGGTCTCTTACTCAGCCTAACCATGAAAATCTAGTAATTTACAGTGTTAGTAAATTATCATTTTTCATGTCTAATTTATAATTATTACTTTTTGTGTTTTATAGAATGTTGTTCCTGCTGAGGTGTCCCTTGTTTGTGTAGTGAAACCTGATGAATTCTGGGATAAGAAAGTAACACATTTTTGTTTTTGGAAAGAAAAGGATAGACTTGGCTTTGAGGTAAATATACTTTATTAAAAAAGCAGAAGTGTGTTATATCTTTAAAAATAGCATTTTGCTGGTATTATTTTGTTTGCTTGTCATTGGATACTAAGCTGTGCCCAAGCAGTTCTTTAATAGTTCCTAAGCAATGATTAGTATATAATTGACATTCACATATTTGTTGAATAGATTATGATTCTTTGTCAAAGACGACAAATTCTTTGTTTTCATTTGTATAATTTTGTACTTTTAGCGTTTTTTTTCTAGTTTTAAAATATTTTTTTAAATTATTATATTTTAAGTTTACATCCAAGTTAGTTAGCATATAGTGCAATAATGAATTCAGGGATACATTCCAGTGATTCATCCCCTACATATATCACCAAGTGCTCATCCCAAGAAGTATCCTCCTTAAAGCCCCTTGCCCATTACCCACCCCCCACCCATAATCCCTCCAGTAACCCTCAGTTTGTTCTCTATATTTAAGAGTCTTTTGAATACAGGGAGAGAGAGGCCCCATCCCTGTTTTTAAATTATTTATATAATTTATATTTATATTATTTTTGCTTCCCTTCTCTTATGTTCATCTGTTTTGTATCTTAAATTCTACATATGATATGTCTTTCTCTGACTAATTTCGCTTAGCATAATATACTCTAGTTCCATCCATGTTGTTGCAAATATAGCAAGATGTCATTCTTTTTGATTGTCAAGCAATACTCCATTTTATATATATATACACTGCGTCTCCTTTTTTATTTTTTTATTTTTTAAATAATGTTTTTTATTTATTTTTGAGAGACAGAGAGAGACAGCGCGAGCAGGGGAGGGTCAGAGAGAGAGGGAGATACAGAATTTGAAGCAGGCTCCAGGCTCTGAGCTAGCTGTCAGCACAAAGGCCAATGCGGGGCTGGAACCCATGAACTGTGTGTGAGATCATGACCTGAGCCAAAGCCAGACGCTTAACCAACTGAGCCGCCCAGGCGCCCCTTAAGGGCTTTCTTTAATGTGTCTTGCAATGCAGATCTATTGGCATTGAATTTTTTCAGCTTTTGTTTTCCTGAAAAAAAAAAAACAACAAACAAAACCATTACTTCTAATATGGTTCTGAAAGATATTTTCAGTAGAATTTTGTTTCCTGTTTTTTTTAGGACATTAAGTTTATTGCACCAGTGACTTCTTATTTCCATAGCTTCTGTGGAGAGGTCTGCTATTTGTATCTTTGGTCCCCTGTGTGTCATGTATCTTTTTTCCCTGTTGGCCACCTTCTAAGATTTTTCACTTAGTTCTTGGTTTTTCTACAATTTTATTATGTAATGCCTTAATGTATTTTATTTAGCATTTATTCTTTTTGGTGTTCTCTGAACTTCTTGGATCTCTGGTTTGATGTCTGCCATCAATTTTGAAAAAATTCTTAGATCTGTTCTTTTCAAATATTTTATCTGCCCCTGTCTTTACCTGCTTCTTCTAGAATTCCAAATGCATGTATATTAGACCATTTGAAAATTTCTGGGTTGATATTCTATTTTATTTTATTTTTCCATGTATTTTTTCCTCAGGTATTTTCTGTTGATCCATTTTCTTTAAAAAAATTTTTTTAATGTTTTTATTTTATTTTTGAGAGAGAGACAGAGACAGAGAACAAGTGGGGGAGGGGCAGAGAGCGAGGAAGACACAGAATCTGAAGCAGGCTCCAGGCTCTGAGCTGTTAGCACAGAGCCCAATGTGGGGTTTGAACTCAACATGACATCGTAACCTGAGCTGAAGTCAGACACTTCACTGACAGAGCCACCCAGATGCCCTGCTGTTGATCCATTTTCAAGTTTACTGTTGGTTTCCTTGGCTTTGTTGAGTTTGTTGATAAGCTATTCAATGTAAACTCACTTTATCTGTGTTACCATGTTTTTTGTTTGTACTGTTTCTCTTTGAGTCTTCGTTATAGTTTGTTTTTGCTGAAATTCCCCATCTATTCTTTTCCTGTTGTCTTGTAGTTTTTCCGTGAGAACCTTTAGCATGTATTATAGTTATCTTAAATTCCTTACCTGATTGATGCAGTGTCTAGGTCTGTCTTACTCTAGTTATGTCATTTGCTTTGTTTCCTGATTCACTTTTGCATGCCTTGTTATTTTTTGTGACATGTTGGACATGTTATTTAGGATAGTGAAGACTGAAGTAAGTAGTATGTGTGCCTACACATGGGACCATCTTGATTTTTGCTAGGTTTTTAGTGGGATAGGAGAGTTAGCTTAGCCAGGAGTTGAGTTGGCTTTGGCTTTTGTTTTTATTTTCTTCAGTGCACCATGGGCTTCAGATTCTTCTAGAGCTACCTTGTGTTGAAGATGGTGCTACCTTGCCAGAGACTGTTTTTTTCAATGTTTATTTCATTGTTTATTTCACCCTCATGATTCCCCAGAGGTCTGTGTAGAAGAGCCTGCAAGTGAGATTGAGTTCTTCCTGTGTCTGTGCTTTCCAGGGGGTTTGTACTTTGACATTGGTTCACATTTAGCCTTCAGCAATTCATTTAAATTGTTAGCTGAATTCTTACCTGGTTTGGTTCTGGTATGCCCAGATTTTAATATCGCCCCCCAAAACCAGAGATTACCTGGGAGACCGAATCACGCATGCAAAAGCAAAGGGCAGTTTTATTATGGGCTTAGGCTGGCCGAATCTAAGCTCGGGCTCACAGACTTTACCAACACAGCGGATCCATGCTGAGAGTTCTGAACATGGTGGGGCAGGGCCTTTTATGAGTTTGGGAAGGGGGAGTTACAGGAAATTGTGACACAGGTACAGGGGTCCAATCATTATTATACAATATTATTGACAGCAGGTCTAACCATTCACATTGCCTAGAGTATTTGTTACTTTTGGCGGGACCCAGTCACAACATTTAGAGTATTGATCAATCACAGAGTGGGCCCAGGACCCTCAAGTAGGGCATAACTAGTTTTAGCCTCCATCTTTAGGCCCGCCCTTAGAAATGTTAAAGGTGTTAGCTGGCCTTTCCTAATTGGGTGTTACAAGGGTGGTCCCTTTTGCCTTGGGCAATGTGTGCCCTTCTGTTGTTTCATGGAGTCAGTTTCAGACCTGCATCCTTACAGTTCTTAACTCATTTCTGGTACTTTCCTCAGGTAAGCAAGTATTCTAGTCCCATCTTTTCTTGAAAGCTCTAACCTGTCCCTGTTTTTCAGGTTAATTGGTTTTCCTGGTAACTGTCATGCATTCAAGAAAAGTTGTCATTTTGCAGATTAACTTGCATTATTTTGGTTGTTGTGGTGGTGGTAGTCTAAGGGTTGAAGCATTGTTCTTCTCAGCTTTCTACATCCTAAGCCAGAAGTTAGTTGAATCTCCCCACCTCTCCCCTTGAGTTTTATCTTGCACACTTTTGTCATTGGTTGACTTGACTGTGATGTAGACTTAGTGGAAAGATATAGGGGAAGGCAGTCTGCGCTGCTGGGTTCCATTAGAAAAGGTGTTACCCTGATAGTTGAACGGGAAGCTGCATCCCAGGGAGGAGAAATAAAAGTATAGTGAGGGAAGAGAGTATAGGTTGGAAGCCGGAGGCCTGAATGTCGCCGTGGTGAGTGAGTACTTCTGACAGGCAGGGAGGTCTGCTATTCATGCCAGAGTTGTGCAGAAAATGTTGCTCTGAGAGAAAGCAAAGTGAGCAGCAAGGGCCAGTGGTTTAGAAACTAAAGCTATGAACACAGAATAGGAGAGAAGATCCCTTTTATGAAGAGCCTGTCATATCCTGCTTCAGCATAGGCATCTGCTCAGAAGTGCTGTGGCTAGTTGAGTCTCATGCTATATGAATTCATAGTGACTAAACACCTTGCATCTTGGAAAGAAAGAAAGTAGAAGACAGAGTTCCTATCTGCTTAGATCTGGTGTCATAGATGGATGTTTCAAACCCAACTGTGAAAGTTTTTTTTATATCACTGTATTGTTTTCTTTCAAATATTGAAGAGATTCAGCTAGGATATTTTACCAAGTAAATGAGCACTAGGCACTTATTTAAAAGCCTAATATCTTAATGAGATGAGAGTAATTTCAAATGCTGGCTAAAGTACTGCCAAGCACATCCAACTTTAAGCAGCAGTTCAACACAGCCATTATATGATACTTAGAGCTATGTATAATTAAATTAAACACAGATTGTTGTTTAATCAAAAATTACTTTCCTTGATGCTTTTTGGATCATTTGGGCTGTTGTAATTAAGCTTGTGTTTTTGCATATACACTATTTTTAAAGTATAACTTTGTTATAAGTACTGGCATTCCTATAAGCAGTAGTATGTTTTACCTTATAGAATTATCCATAAGAAAGATTTACTTATTATCAGCTGTCAACAACATTCATCAAATGAACACCTAGTAGTTGTTTTAATGACGCTTTGTTTTTCCCACATGATTTCACATTTCCTTGCTCATCATCTTTCCTCAATTTTTTCTTCTAGCTGACTTTCTTCCTGTTCACTTCTCTGATGCTTTTCATCAGCTATTAAATATTTAGCTCTCATTGCTCACCTAAATATTTCCTTATGTGTTGTCTTTTCTCTGAAATAGGTACTTACCTGTTTTGTTTCCCTTTTAGCAATTCAGATATTCATGTACTTTTTGTCCTTCAGCATTCTACCTGGTGACTTTGATAGCTTTTGCTGGATAGATGATAGTCTATCAAATGACAAGATAAAATTGAAGTAGTACAGATATTAATCTTATCCTCAGATTGGGAGACTAATAATCAAAAGGATCTTTACCTTATTCTTTATTGTTATTCATGAGAGTAAAAGTTATTTACTGGTGATGTTAATCAGCCACGATTTTAAATTGTTTTCTTTTCTTATCTCTTCTTAATACTGCACCTGATTCTGTCTTTTTCTTTTTCTTTTTGTGATGCCATACTAATGCTAGGAGCCAGGACAAAAGACTTCCTTCATGTTCTGTTGGGAGCACCTCCAGCTCCATCTATTATGACTTCTTTCCAGTTTTTGCAGAAAGCAGTTTTCCTCTAGTGAAAAAAACAATATTCCCCAGCTAACAGATTCAAGCAGACATACACATTGAAATAGTGTATATATATATATATATATATATATATATATAAATATATACTTATATATATATTTAAATGTGTTATATATATAAACACATAAACACACATGAACCTGTAGTAAACCTGCAAAGACACATTTTTAATTCACATCTTCCACACACATTCTTAGCATTAAGTAAAATAAAAAATGAAATGTGAGTGCCTGCAGAGTGAGAGGTTCTGTGTTAGGTTCTTTGGGAATGTTATTAGGAAAGGATGAATGTTCTATTTACAGATGGTATAGGGAGAATAAAGGAGAAACAAGTTTTGAATCTTACTGTAGGTTAGATTCTATACTAAAGAAAAAACATTCACAGATGTTTTGATTAAAGACCATATGGCAAATTTCTTTCTCTTCAAACTTGTTGAGCAGTCGTATGTACTACTTAATAAAGTATTGTGGTGTAGTCATTTAATTTGTCTTATTTTTAACTTCTCACATATATAAAATAAAGGAAAAAGTAGTATTTACTATTAAACATTTTTATGGTTTTTATTTCCTTTGAATGGACTTGGCAAAAGTTTGAAAAACTTATGTAGGGTAGTGATCTTTTTTATCTAACTTTCTGTAGTTCCATTGTTTTATTCTGACTCTCTTTGTACTTGTTTTCTAGGTTTCACATTTCTTTGGAGGTAGATCTGAATTTTAGATTACTGCTTAAAATGATAGCTACTTTTACTGTAACTGATTAATCTTTTCTTCAAGAATTTAATGTTTCTATACATATTAGAATATTCACAGAGATGGATAGTTGAAAATAATTTAAAATTACTTAGCAATTAGACAAAATTCAGAATATGATCTAACTCTACCATAATCCTGAATAAATCAAGACTATGTTAAATTTGATTTTCATAAAAGTAAAAACATGATTCTCCTGCAAACATAGAATAAACAAAAACATGGGCAAGTCATTATCAGTAATTTGTGAGGTGTTCAGAGTTTTGGGGGGAATTTAGGATTTTTATAGACAGATAAGATTGCCAGGTTAGATACAAAATTGCTCAATGTCCTTTAGATCCATACATTCTAAATATGAGGTTATGAATTATTTCACTAGACCGAAACTGATCAGTTTCCCTGATCATAAACTATTTGCGTTTTTTCTGAACAATATCTACAAGTTAACCTCTGTCTCTGATTAGTTTCTAGGAAGTCAGTCAAAGATACAGGCCCAGCATTGCATGAAAGAAAGTAGTATCTTCTGCCCATTCCTAAGATTGAGATAGATATTCTGACACATGAATCTCATTTTAACCAAATTATTAGTAAGCATATAATAATGTTTCTAGTACTCAAAAATTATAGCATATGGTATAATTAAATCATATTTGAACTTTGATTTATGAACAATAAAAGAGTTTCTACCATTTGAAAAAGTTGTCTACCAGGCTAGGCTTGCAAATGTTTTCTCATTTATAGTTGCTTAAAAAGAAGTGTAAAAATGATAAAAATAAACCAGTCAATTTTTTTAAAGTATAAAAGTTAAAATTTCAAAGATTAGGTCATGAAAATATTTTCTGTCTCTGTTTTTGAAGGTATAATACCATTTTCATTGTAATTTATATATAGCCTTAAAATTGAATATGAAAATAGATAATTTTATAAATGGTTTATGATAACTTGCTCTGCATCTTATATAACTTTTAAAAATTAAAGATCATGGATGCCCTTTTGTTAGATGGGAAAAGTCAAAATTAATCTTTTTATTTTGATGTATGCAATATGTTATTTGATGGTTTAACGAAGTTTCTTTTAATTCAGTATTTTATAATACTAACAATATAGTAAATCTTTATTAAGACTTAAAACAAGCTCATGGTATACTACTTCTCTGTTATGCTCTGGGAAAAATGACAAAATACTCTAGAATGTTATGGAGAGTGTTTTTGAGATTTTCAAATTATTTGGGGGAAATATTGCCAGTGGGCCAGTCTAAAGAAATGCTCAATTTAGGAAAATGTGTTATTTTAAATATTTTTTTGAGAAATGAAATCTTGAGTTGTTATATCATCTTCTTTCTCCACAGGTAAGGAATTGTTTGATTTTTAAGGTTTGCTTAATATTCTAATGCAATGATACCTATTTGTCTTTTTGAACTTTTTAATAATTCTGCTCTAATTTACAGTGTTCTTATTCATTAAGTAGTCACTTAAGATTTCCACAGCTTTTTCTATAGTTTTGGGAAATATTTCCTTAGAATTTTTAGCAATTATGTCATTATTTGTGTGTTTTCATATTAAGAATTCTAGGGTAAAACAGGTTAGACATAATATACACGATCTAAATGTGATTACTTTGGACCCTTATTTTCTAAGTTTGCTTTTAATTTTGGGGATGATTACTTTTGGGTGTTTGTGTGTGTGTGTTTTCCCCTCTTTGCCAGGAAATAAAACATTTCCCATAAACTAGAATGACCCTGATTTTCATTGCTTCATATTTAAACCTTTTATGAGGGTTTGTTGTATTTGTGGTCTCTTTCAAAACTGTTAATAGAAAGGAATGTAGGAAATCTTACCAGTGTTTTGTAACTTGAGAAATTGTAATGAATAGCTTAGAGAATATCACCTAGTGTGAGATTCCAAATTTGTTTCACGACATTGACTCTGTCTTTTTTTTTTTGAAATGTAGATTATTTACTTTCTAGTCTGTTTCTGTGCTTTTCTAACTTCCAGAAATCTCCTTCTCTACATAGTTACCTTTCTTAGCACTCCAGTTTTACTTCAGGCCTAACTCTTTGCCCTTCTACCCCCAGAAAAATATGGTTTCTTAACATAGGCACTTTGCTTGTGCATTTGAATTTGCTCTTTTTGTGAAATCCTGTTTCTCTGTGATGCTTGTTGGTACTAGAGTGGAGTAGAGTTGTTTGTTCATTGAAACTTGGGCTACTATGATGTTTGTTTTAGGGACTCCTGAGTGGCTGAGTTGGTTAAGCATCTAACTTCAGCTCAGGTCATGATCTCATGATCTGTGAATTCAAGCTCCATGTTGGGCTCTGTGCTGATAGCTTGGAGCCTGGAGCCTGCTTCAGTTTCTTTGTCTCCCTCTTTCTCTGCCCCTCTGCTGCTTGTGCTCTGTCTCTCTTAAATATAAATAAACATTAAAAAAAATTTAAAAGATGTTTGTTTTAAGTTAGCTTTCATTATTATCTAAACAGGAAAATCGTGAAATTGAGATAGGCTAAACTCCTACAAGAGAGACTACATTAATTGCCATTTAAAATGGATAGGCATAATATAGTTTACTGCTGTTAAACTAACCAAAAATGTAATTTGGTGTTCTGTATCTTTTACTTTTTAAAAAATGTTTATTTGTTTTAGGGAAGGAGAGAAGGTGAAGGTGTACACACACACACACCAGTGGGAGAAGGGTAGAGAGGAGAGAATCCTCAGTGCAGAGCCTGACATGGGGCTTGATTTCAGAAACTTTGAGATCATGACCTTGGCCAGAATCAATAGTGGGACGCTTAACTGACTGAGCCACCCGGGTGCCCTTCTTTGACTTTTTAAATGGAGAAAAAGGCGTATAAACTCCCCTAGCTTTTCTACTACTACCATCTCTAGATTTCCCTTTGTCCTCCCTGCAACCTTCTCTGCCTGCTGCCTCGGAAGTTAGCTTTTCCTTCAGTCAGCTACTGTTAATTGTTCCCTTCTTTTCTTGATTCTGTGTTCAGTTTTTTAAAAATGTGGGTATATATGAAGCTTAATTCTGAAATAAACACTTGGATACCCACACCCCAACCTAAGAATTCAAATATCTATACTTTGAAGTAAAGGTAGCTTACTTGTATTTATCCACCCTTTGTTCACATTTTCATTCTGTGTGTGTGTGTGTGTGTGTGTGTGTGTGTGTTAAAAACTTATATGTTAAAGACAGAATCTTCAGAAGAAAACGAGTGTTTATCTTTTATTATTTTATATTTGTATCTATAGAATTGCCACTTAAGGATTTTATTTATTACTAAATATTGTATTTAGTTTCACTTATTTTTGAGCTTTTAAAAAATGGTATGGTTTTAATGTTCACTGACCTGCTTTTCCTCATTCATCGTTATATGTCTAAGATTCATGCATACTCTTGCAGTGGCTGCAGTTGATTAATTCTCTCCTGAATGTCATTCTGCTATGTTACTCTGCTGTGTTATTCTCCTGATGATGGACATTTGGGTTGTTTCATGCTTTTGCCATTATGAATGATATGCTACAAACACTTTTGTATATGTCCCCTGATAAAACATGTATAAGGTGTTCTCTGTTTGCAGATTAACCAGACCTAGGTTATAGAAATGTTCAAATTTTTAAGATAATGCCAAATTGCTTTCCAAAGAGGCATTCTAATTTAAATATCCACTTGCAGTGTATAAGAATTTTCACTGCTCCACAGCACAACCTTGCTTGGTAGTGGTTAATACTTAATATTTTCAAGTCCTTATGGTCTCTTCTTTTTTCGAATTGTCCTTGGGTATCAGTGTTACATTAGTCTCATAAAATGAGGTGGGAGTGTTCCCAGCATTTTTGTTCTCTGGAAGTATTTGTTTAAGATTGAAAGGATCTGTTCTTTGATTTTTAAAACTCACTCAAAAACTGGCAGGGCATTTTCTTTCTGTAAAGATTCTTTTAGAAGAGATTTATGTTTATTTTAGGTTTTTAGTATTTTTATTGTAAAAATTAACACATAAAAAAGTACACAAAATATTACAATAACTCCAGGAATTCCTATACCCAGTTCTAGCAATCGTCATTCTATGGTCCAACCTGCCCCTCCTTTCCTTAATCCATTTCTGTCAAGGAAGAATAGAGATATTAGTGAAGGAAACTGAAGATATTTGAATGTATTTGTAAATATTTTACTATGTGTCTCTAAAACATAAAGATCTTTTAAAAAAATATAACCTACAGCAAAACTAAAAGGCATTGGACAGAATGGGAGAAGATGTTGCAAATGACAGTTAGATAAAAGGTTAGTATCCAAAATCTATAAAGAATTTCTCAAACTCAACACCCAGAAAACAAATAATCCAGTGAAGAAATGGGCAAAAGACATGAAGAGATACTTTTCCAAAGAAGATATCCAGATGGCCAACTGACACATGAAAAAATGCTCAGTATCACTCATCATCAGAGAAATATAGATCAAAACCACAGTGAGATACCACCTCACACCTGTCAGAATGGCTAACACTAACAACTCTGGCAGCAACAGATGGTGAGGATGCAGAGAAAGAGGATCTCTTTTGCACTGCTGGTGGGAATGCCAACTGGTGCAGCCACTCTGGAAAACAGTATGGAGATTCCTCAAAAAATTAAAAATAGAACTACCCTATGACCCAGCAATTGCACTACTAGGTATATATCCATGGGATACAGGTATGCTGTTTCTAAGGGGCACCTGGGCCGCAGTGTTTATAGCAGAACTGTTGACAATTGCCAAGTATGGAAAGCCCAAATTTCCATCAGTGGATGAATGGACACACACACACACACACACACACACACACACACACACACACACACAATGGAGTATTACTCACCAGTCAAAAATGAAATCTTGCCATTTGCAATTATGTGAATGGAACTAGAGGGTATCATGCTAAGCGAAATTAGAGAAAGACAAATATCATTTGACTTTACTCATATGAGGACTTTAAGATACAAAAAAGATGAACATAAGGGAAGCAAAAAATAGTATAAAAACAGGGAGGGGAACAAAACGTAAGAGTCTCTTAAATATGGAAAACAAACAGAGGGTTACTGGAGAGGTTGTGAGAGGGGGGATGGGCTAAGTGGGTAAGGGGCATTAAGGAAACTACTCCTGAAATCGGTGTTGCACTATATGCTAACTACCTTGGATGTAAATAAAAAAATAAAAAAAATTAAAACCAAAATTATTGCCACAACCGATGTCAAGTAGCTTTTTCCTATGCTTTTTTGTAGGAATTTTACAGTGTGGGTTCTTACATTTAAGTCCTTAACTCTGTTTTGAGTTAATTTTTTAAGAGGTTTAAGGGTCCAATTTCATTCTTTTGCATGCAAATATCTAGTTTTCCAAATACTGTTTATTGAAGAAGCTATCTTTTCCCCACGGAGCACTCATGGCTCCCTTGTCTAATATTCACTGAGCATATACACATGGGTTTATTTCTGGGCTTTCAGTTCGGTTCTTTTGGTCTGTTTGTTTTTGTGCCAGTATCTTTCTGGTTTAACTGTTACAGCTTTGTAATATAGTTTGAAATTAGGAAAAAAGCTTATATAACCTAAAGATGAAATACATCATGAGTTTCAACTGACACTTCCAATTCAAATTGAAGAGCATAAAGGTAACTTTTTCCCTATCATATCTTCTCAAGAATTCCATTTTCTCATGGACCTCAGGAATGGGAGAATTTAGAATGTCTTATATTAATCATTGCTTTCTTCCTCATCAAGTGATCTTAAAATAGCAGTACTAAAATTATCACTAACGGTATGATTACTGAAAATGGAGTCTAGCGATTCACTTCATTGGTTAGAGATGTTTTGTCTTATGTCAGTTTTGAGAAATTATTTTTATAGGACTTTGTCCATTTCTTATAAACTTGCATTATCATTGACACAAGACTGCCCCATGTCTCTTTTATCTTTTAAACCACTGCTGTCAATGTAGCTGCGTTCCTTTCACTCTTATTGTTACATATTTGTGCTTTTCTTCTTGCTTTATTGTCTCAGAAATTGGTTGTTTTTTTTTCAATTTTTTCAAGGAACAACTTTTGGCTTTATTAATTGCTTATTTTCTTCGAATTTATTCTGTTGTTTCCCTGCTCTCCCTGCCCCCATCTTCTTCAGTAGGTTACTTAGGTCATTATTCATTACCTTTTCTTTGCTAATATAAACATTTAAGACTCTTGGTTTGCACTTAATGCATTGTTATTAATAGCAATGTGCTAATAAAGTCTACTAATGGTAGAATCCGTTTTCCTCTGATGGTTTTATGAAGGTTTGATACCATGTTTCTTGTTTTTTGTTTTTTATCTCACTAAGATTCTCCCCCACCTACCTTTTAACCAAGCAGTTAGCATTTAGGGTAAATTTCCCCTCAGTTAGTGTTTATATTATAACTTCATATATGGTGTGGATGTACCCAGCTTTGCATGTTGGGTATGTTTCTAAATTTTTCATTTCCTTCTTTCCTTTCTCTAGTAGTTTGTCCATAAGTTCTTTCGTTGTTTTTGGTTTTTTTACTTCTTAAAAAAGTTAGCTTTATTGAGGAATAATGTACTTGCAGTAAAGGTCACCCCTTTTTAGCCTGCAGTTTGAGATTTGACAAATCCATATAGTGACAAATCCTTCACCACAGTCAAGATACAGAAGAGTTCCATCATTCCCCCCAAAATTTGCTCATGGCACTTTGCAGGCTCCCCTTTCACCATTCTCTCTGTGGTGCTGTCTTTTCTTCGTTTTCAGATTGTTGGTTTCTCTGTAACGTAGGCTCTTTGGGAAGTTCTACAAAAGTTATAAATTTATAGATCTGGCTTTTGTTATTGTTAGAGTGTGAATGGTGCTCTTTCTAGCTGAACACATTAAACACATTATTTTTCTTAGCATATCTGTTTTGGGGTAGATTAGAATTTCCATGTATTATTTTTCCATTAACACTGCCATTTAAATTATCTTTCTCTCCTACATATATTTTATTTTATTTTCCTGTATATGTTCATTGAAATTTTATTTAGTGCCACAGTGATCTCATAGTTCATCTTCTTATACTTAAAATCTTTTAAAGTTTAGCATTAAAAAATTATCACCTTAATATGTAAATTTTAAGTTTATGTTATCCTGAGTTTTACTCTATTAAAGGACACATTTTGTTAATATATAATCAAAGAAATGTTACAGAAACTTGAAACTGTATAATTTTTTGATTGCCCAACATTCATTTGTACCTGTCACTTTAGTATACTTAGCTAATTTTAAGGCCACATCAACTTTTTTTTGATGAATATATTGTATCAAAGGCATTGGTTTTTATTATCAAGAAGTTATTAATATTGATAAAAATTTGAAAATATTTAATCTGAGCTGCTAGTGTCTTGTTTTTTAAAAGTAGTATAATAAAGGGTTTAGGACAGCTTATTTCTTAGCAGATATCCACAGTTTATTGAATTGATTTTAAATGTTTTTATTAATGTATTAAATCTTGCATTAATTAAATATATGATGACATATCATTGGAAACAGTATTGTATATTTTAGCCTGATTTTATTTTCTTACTACTTTCATGGCCATTAACACTGGCTTACTAAATCTTTCTTTTCTTTTTTCTTTTTATAGGTTATTTTAGTGTCTGCCAATAAATTGACTCGTTATATAGAGCCATGCCAGTTAACAGAAGATTTTGGTGGGAGTCTCACCTATGATCACATGGACTGGTTAAATAAGAGGCTGGTTAGTATATTACAATGAGATAAAATGTTATTACATACAAATAAGACATATTTTGGTTACTTTGTCATTTTAATCAACTACATTGTAGATTGCTCTTTGTTATACAACTAAAATACAGTGCATATCACGTGATAACATAATGCTTGAAGGCAAATACTCTGGAGTCAGACTCATGTTTGCTTTTGCTGTTGTCATTTGTAGCAGTATTACTGATAGTCAAAATCATTAATGTTTTAGTAGAATAACAGAACATAATCTGAGAGGTAATCTAGTTGATGTGCCATCTTTAGAGATATTTAAACATCAGTTTGAGTTGCAAAGCAGTTTGACAGATTAGGGTTTCCATTTCTGAAGATGTATCTTTGGCCAGACTACCATTGACTACTCTGCATGATTTGGCATTGTTTGATTGAACTGGTGGGGACTAAAAAGCAACTTTTCATTAGGTCAATTCAGATTATAGTTAATCCTTGAACAACATGGGGCTTGGGGACCCGTCTTCTCCACAGTTGAAAATCTGTGTATAACTTTGGACTTCCCAAAACTTAGCTACTAACAGCCCACTGCTGACTAGAACTCTTAGCGGTTGATGAACATATATTTTGCATGTTATTAATATTATATACCAAATTCTTACAATACAGTAAACTAGAGAAAATGTTATTAAAATCATAAGGAAGAGAAAATACATTTATAGTGTTGTATTTATCGAAAAAAATTTGTGTATCAGTTTGGACCCATGCAGTTCAAAACCATATTGTTCAAGGGTCAACTGCTAATTTTATTGAAGAATAACAAACTTTTGGATATTTCAGAATGGATAACCAATTTCCATCATATTTGGACAGTGATATCAGACAAATAAGTATCCCCTTTATTATGAACAGCCTTCCACAAATCCCTTTTTAGAAATATTTTAAGAAACCATATTAAGGGGCACCTGAATGGCTCAGTCAGTTGAGTGTTTGACTCTTACTGTCGGCTCAGGTCATGATCTCAGGAGATTGAGCCCTGGTTCCTTCGGCTCTGTGCTGAGGGTGGAGCCTGGTGGGATTCTCTCTCCCTCTCTTTCTCTGTCCCTCTGCCCCTCGTGCTTGTGTGTGCCCAGGCACATGCTCTCTCTCAAACTTAGAGAAAAAACATGTGAAAATTATAACTAATTTATTCTTTCCTACATACTTGGATATAGAACTTTTTAATGTATGTAACCAGTATGGATTGGTGATAAAAAAACATAAAGAAATGTTCTGTAACTGGAGTTAGAAGATAGTACTGGTCTAAATCATGTTCGTGTAGTTAAAACTGTCACTGGTGCAGATGTTTCTCCATGAAACACAGGAATAAAAATAAACTTGTCTGAGGAATAAAAATAATTTCTTACTTTATTTAAATTTTAAAAATTTCTTCTCCATTGAAGCTATTCGTTGTTCTAGGAGGGGGTTTGTCTTCTCTCCTTTAATTTGTTGTATTTTGGTGGTTGAATTATACTAAGTGATATCAAGAGAGGGAAAGGGAATTCTTCCTGGCTAATTCTGTTAATATTAACTGAAAATCCCTATGTAAACACTAACTTTTGAGATGATTCTTAATATGTTAACAAAATCTCATGTTGTAGGTTTTTGAGAAGTTTACAAAGGAATCTACATCATTACTAGATGAACTTGCTTTGATTAACAATGGAAGTGATAAAGGAAATCAGCAAGAAAAAGAAAGGTAGGTGGCTAGTGTCATGCAATTTTACCTTTGCAAAGCTATGATTAACCTGATGAAGGGAAGATAACTCTATTATTAATGCAGACTAAAGAACTAAGGTAAGCAATTTTCCAATCAAATTCCATACAGAGGTTGAATTAACTTTATTAATTCATGAGAATTTGCTTTACATGTAAAATTTCTTGATTTGAATCAATGTTTCTCTACAAAAGACTTTTATTTTAATGTTTATTTTTGAGAATGAGCTTGTTTGTGCATGTTGGAGAGGGGCAGAGAGAGAGGGAAACAGGATCAGAAGTACGCTCTCTGTTGAGAGCCGAGAGCCCAATGTAGGGCTCAAACTGAGGAACCATGAGATCATGACTTGAGCCAAAGTTAAACACTCAACCAACTGAGCCACTCAGGTGCCCCTCTACAAAAGGCTTTTTGATGAATAGTAATGTATTTACTTTTTTCTGACACTGTTTGCAAGAACATGTTTTCACAATGAAGCCATTTTCTTTTTGGAGTTCCACTTTTCTTGTGAAGACTGGAGAAGCTTGAAGCTTGAAATAAAATTATTATAACCTTTTTAAAATACATTAACTCCTAAATGCCTACCTTCTAGAACTCTTACGTCCTTGTGAAATGTGTGATATTCATGATTTTAAGTTGGGGAATTTAGTGTTTTATGATACTGGATGAAGGGATAGTTCAGTTGTATTCTCTAAATGTAACTGGCTAGATTTATCATTTTAACAGATTTCTATTGAACTTAACAATCTTAACAATTTTCATTTTTTGTTGGTAGGCCAAATCCCTCTCCCCAGTTAAAAGCTTTTCACACTTTCTCACCTATCAACAAAGTGGTCACTATAATAGTAATTTTTCATTACGAAATTTGAAAGGGTCAACACTCATCCTTGTCTACATCGTTTGAATCTGACCTTAAAAATATAATGGAACTTTGATAAAATGCATCTTGTTATTTATTCCATGAATACAATATAGTCACATACCAGTTAACTGAGATAATAAGGAAGAGGGATGTGAGAAGGTTGGAGTTTAACACCAAATCTTGATTAAAGCAGATTAAAAATATGAAAACAAATTGTTTGAATGGAAATCTGGTTAAAGTCACAGCAGGCATTTAGGAACATTACTGCCCTATAGATACCATATAAAAATATAAGATATAAAATTTTTACATGTGTACAACTCCGTGTGCGGGTATAGAAAGCCCATATGCTGTATGTTATAGTTTAGGAATTGAAAATGTCACACAATTTGATTGACAAAAATTAGCCAAATCTCTTGAATTTTGAGTAGTCCACCAGAGTAATTTGAAGTTTCTTAAAGTTACAATCATAAGGAAAGACATCCTAAGAAGTTCCCTGCTGAAAGTGGGTTCATGGTCACAGCTTAATGCTGTTTACTGTGTTTCCCTCTCTGAGAATGGCGGGTCCTGAGAGAGCCTTGCAGATCCCAGATTCTGAGAAAGCATGCCCGTAAAGAAACCTGCTTATTTGTTTCTTAGAACTTCCTGTACGTACATGCCAGTGGGAACCCTTTTTCTCCACCCAGTGATATCTTGTTCAGTGTTTTGGGAAATGCTAATTTGCATGACTACATGAAGTATCAAATAAAATCTTGTATTTGTCATTTCCTCCCTAAGGAACTCAAGTGTTATTGTCTAGTCTTTTTTCAACCCCAGAAAATAAAGTCCCTCCTGTTAAAAATTTTCATCACCTTTTTAATGTCATTCGTCAGGAAGCATACAGGCTACACAAGAGGTGAGGGTCTAGGTTAATTGACAAAAGTGAAAGATTTAGAGTAGGACCTGTCATTTTCAGTGGCAAGGTCCTACGTAGGCTTTGATTTGCATGTACTCTATCTTTCCTTCATTTTCTGCTTCCCTTAATATGTTTAAGAAAATACAGGGCATAGTCCAGCTGCAAATGAAACCCAGTTAGTACAGGGAGCAGAGTACAGCCGCTTGGGGGTGCACACACACATGAATATCAGACTATTTGCAGTGCTCAGAGGCTGCTGTAGATAAGTAAATGTTTGACTGGTGGATGGCTCCATGCATTTTTAATGTTAACATTTCTGGGTTATATATTGTCACACATTTCACTTTGGAATAGATATACAGTGAGAATATTACTTAAAATGTATTCCTTTGATATATTTGAAATAATACTATAATAATAAACTATTTTTTCCAAGTAAGTCTATTTTGTGATTTATCACAGAATTTTGGGGGGGCTAGTATTATTTATCTATCTAATTGGTTTCTTTTTTAAATTTTAAGTTTATTTATTTTGAGAGGCAGAGAGAAAGAGTGGGGAAGGGGCAGAGAGAGAGGGAGACACAGAATCTGAAGCAGGATCCAGGCTGTGAGCTGTCAGCACAGAGCCTGACACAGGGCTCAAACTCACAAACCGTGAGATCATGACCTGAGCTGAAATCAAGAGTTGGATACTCAACCAACTAAGCTACCCAGGCGCCCCCTTTCTAATTGGCTGCTGCTGCTTTTTTTTTTAATTAATTTTTTAGCATTTTATTTTTTGAGAGAGAGAAAGAGGGACAGATAGCAAGGGAGGAGCAGAGAGGGAGTCACAGAATCCAAAGCAGGCTCCAGGCTCTGAGCTGTCAGCACAGAGCCTAATGTGGGGCTTGAACTCACAAACAATGGGATCATGACCTGAACCGAAGTCGGATGCCTAATAGACTGAGCCACCCACACACCCCAGAAATATAGTTTTAAAAAATTATTCTTTTGGTGTTTGCCAGGTCTGTGGATTTAAACTTTCTTCCATCAGTTGATCCTGAAACAGTTCTTCAGACAGGTAAGATGAAAAAATGTGTTTATCAGTAATAATCATAATCTAATAAACCAATCATATTGATTGGTTCATGAAATAAACATTGATTAAGCTATGTATTTTATGATAGAAACTCGAGGGGAATTTTCAGACTGTTCTTTGGTTTAACCTAAGTGTGTTAATATACTACATAATATTTTAAAAAGTATTAAGAATGATAGATTATTTATCCCTTGATATATTTGTATTTATTTGTGAAATAGAGATAAAAGTTTCTATTTCATTGGATTGCTGTGAGGATCATTGAATAGTCATTGTATTCTAAGATTGTATTTTAGGTATTTTCATGTTTTATTCTTCTAATGACCTCTTGAGATAATTCATATTATTTTCTCTGTTTTGTGTTTGAGGAAGCTAAGGTTTAGGGATATGAAAAACTTGCTCATGATGAGTAACTATTAAACTCTCACCATACCACTAAAAATAGATTAATGTTATCTGAATTTTAAGATGGGGAAACTGAAGCAAAAATGGCTCAGTAACTTATGCAGTTTACACAGCTAGTAATGCTGGAGTTGGGACTTGAACCAAGGCAGTTTGGTGTCAAAATAGGGTCTTTGAAATCATTATGTGGTACTGCTCCTCTAATGGAAATGTTTCCATAAGGAAGACATTAAGGGTAACAATTGTAAAAGCAGGAAAAATAAATGACTTTGATCTTAATGACTGTGTGTGTGTGTGTGTGTGTGTGTGTGTGTGTGTATGTGTGTGTATAAACTATATATAAAAAATGTATGTATATATATAGATATTTGGCAGAAGTCTTTGAAGCAGTTCTAATTATAAAACATAATGAAGAGTAAAGAAATAAATTCAGAACATCTCCATTGTATTGATTCAGTTGTGCCAAGTGTTTCAGTATGGTATAGATCTTCCTTCCTTAGAGAACAAAGAAATAATTGTAATCGCTGAATTACTTCATGTTTAGCAGGAACAATAGACGGTCAGTAAAAATATGGCTTACTCTAGGTTTAAAACATAATTCAGTGTTTCTGTTTAACATTTTGAAAGCTACTGAAACCCTTGAATTACCAAACTTTTCTATTTTGAAATTAACTTTATATGCCACTGATTTTTTTAATATTTAATGTTATTCACTCTTAAGTGTTTTTCTTTAACTTTATGTTTTTCTGTAAGTTTATTTACTTTGAGAGAGAGCAAATGCACGTGTGCATGTGTGAACCAGTGAGGGGCAAAGAGGGAGGGAGAGAAAGAGAATCCCAAGCAGGCTCCACACTCAATGTAGAGCTCAACATGAGGCTTGATCTCATGAATGGTGAGGTCATGGCCTGAGCCAAAATCAGGAATAGGATGCTTAACCTACTGAGCCACCCAGGCACCCCTGCTAATAAGTCTTAAAGTAAGGATAGGAAGAGAGTATAAAAATGGAGAAGTTTAGAATAATTTTGGCTATCTTTAGAAACTGGAAATACCTTCAAATCATAATAAAAATTGTTTCCATATATTTATTTATTAAGTATAATTTATTGTCAAATTGACTTACATAAAATAACCCAGTGCTCATCCCAAGTGCCCTTCTCAGTGCCCATCGCCCACTTTCCCCTCTCCCCCATTCCATATATTTAAAGCCATTTAAGTTTAAGATGTTTCCCTGAATAAAGATGAAGAGAATTTAAAAGTATCTGTGTATTTTTTTGATCCTTGTATAGTAATTGAAATAGTTTCACAAACTGGAAAAAGTGTGATTTATTCACTTTTAAAATTATTAATATACTTAGTTTTAGATGATGTACATTCTGCAATTTTAATTTCTCATGCATGGATGCAAATGTGGGCCTGCTATAATTGAATAACAATGAATACAGTTCTGACACTCATGTGGCCTGTCATGATTCACAGTTAATACGTTGTAGAGATTCCTATAAACAGATTATTTAAATTATCTTTTGTGCCAGTAATAAAGCTTTCTCCCTTTAATCATACATGTGTTACACCGTTAGCTTTTGTCTTAGGTGCTGTGATTAAGGGTATGGGTTAAGACTGAAATCCTGCAACATCCTGCTTAGTATTGATTAGTATCATCAGATAGAACATACTGGTTATCAGACAGAAATCCCAGAGTGTAATTGTGTTCTGCAGGTAAAGAGGATTGGTTTGGCACAATTTCCTGAGTAACGAATCCACAAATAACAAAGAATGTAATGACAGATACAGAAAATAAATTTACTAAATAGTGTAACACATATAGCATATACATTCATGATATATAATATATAGCATATATATAGTTTATATGTACATATATATTTATATATGCAGTGTTCCGCTTTATTATAAATTTAAAAGTTGCACTTCTATACTTATGACCTGTAGATAGTTAGGCAGGGCATATAGGAAGGTAGGTTCTAAAAATAATTAGAATGAAGAAGATTGATAAGTAAGAATTGTATTTCTTTCTGGATATTAATTATAACTGTGTATCTTTCCTTCATAAAGGGCATGAATTGTTGTCCGAATTACAGCAGCGTCGATTTAATGGCTCAGATGGAGGGGTCTCATGGTCTCCTATGGATGATGAACTGCTGGCCCAGCCCCAGGTTATGAAGTTATTAGATTCGCTGAGAGAGCAGTATACTCGCTACCAGGAAGTTTGTAGGCAACGTAGTAAGCGTACACAGTTAGAGGAGATTCAGCAAAAAGTAATGCAGGTAGGTGTTTGATTTGAATATATTTAACTTTTTAAACCTCTAAATGTTAGAGTTCTTAATAATTTTTCCTGTGTGACTGATTTTATACTAAGCCTTTATTTATACTATATAGAGAAGTCCTATCAAACAGGACTAAAATCACTTTACCTTTGTCTTTACAAATAGCATTTTTATGAAAATTATATTATTTCTACAGTGATGAATTGAGCTTACATCTTACTCTGTCATGAACTTTAAAAATAGTTGTTTGGAAACATTGTGGTCTCTGTATTCTTACAATAAATAACATTTTATTATTGATTATTGATTTATTCTTAATTTTTAACAACTTGTCTTGTTAATTTAAGCATTAGGGAGAGTTTTGCTTTCCTAGCAAAATGATGATATGTAATAAAAATTTTAATATTAAATTTCATTATTTTTTAATACTGATAGAAACCTTTAAGTATATTTAATACTTAGGAATCTTTAGTTCCTTTTAAATTTTTTGTTAAAACAGTAGGCTAAAAATACTAAAACTCAATACTAAGACATTTCTGTTACTTAGACCACATCCTGAATTTCATCTGTTGAATTTTTAAGAAGTAAATCTTAAATATCTTACTTAAAAAATCCCACACTGAAGTATCCCAATGTTTTTATCTAGATTAATTCATTCATTAAATATTTTTTAAGTGCTTATTATGTAGAAGACATTGTGGTAGTTTTTCTATAGAATTATGTAAAGGTAGATTTGGTTTTTGGTATCATTATGTTAAGGGGACAAAGTCTTTAGTATTAAAGGGTATGACTGAAAAGTTTTGGACATTTATATAGGAGGGATTGTTCCTCAGGCTGCAGGTAATCTAGGAAGATTTAGCCTACTTGAGCTTTTCCTCCAAGAATATGTAAAGACTTCACTAGGCACCTCCTTTAGGTTTTAAGGAAAATTGACATTTTGTGCAGGAGAAAGAATAACATGAATAAATACTAGCAGTATGAAATCCCAAACTCTGTTGAGGAAAAAGGAAGCTTTTTGGCCTTTGAATCATAAAGCCTGGTCAGCAAGTATGATCTCAAACCCAGTTCTTCCACTTTATTTACTGTGTAATTATGATCATATTATTCACCCACCTGTGCCTCAGTCTGACTTCCTTCTTTTTTTCCTCTAATGTCTGTTTATTATTTTTGAGAGAAAGTAAGTGTGCATGAGTAGGGAAGGGGTAGAGAGAGAGGGGGACAGAGAATCCAAAGCGGGCTTCTCCCTGACAACAGAGAGCTCGATGTGAGGCTTGAACACCCCAACCGTGAGATCATGACTTGAGCCAAAGTTGGATGCTTAACCTACTGAGACACTCAGGCAGGCACCCCTGACTTCTTTTTTAAACTCCCTCTCTTTCTTTCCCTTCCTTTCTTTCATTAACTAAAACAAGGGTAACAAGACCTCTTTATGAAAGTTTTCGAAAGAACGTAGTGCTTGATTCATGGTAGCTATTATATTTATCTCCATTGCACTAGAGTCTGGTCTATAAATCTGTTTTACTTGTTGGCACATTTTTCTATAAAGGACCAAATAGTAAATGTTTAGGCTTTGCGGACTGTACAGTTCTTGGAGCGCTATGGCTACTTAACTCTGCTGTTGTATTGTGTAGACAATGTAAACAAATGTGTGTGGCTGTGCTAAAATAAAACTTTGTTTGCAAAAGTAAAGGGTAGTCAGAATGGGCATGTAGGCAGGATTTTGTTGACCCCTAACTAGAACATCAGGATGTTAGAGTGAAAAAGACTTGAAAGGAAGAGGAAGTTGGATCATTGAAGATCTTGAATTCCAGGCAAAAGGATTTAGTCTTTCACATGATAGCCACATAGAAAGGAAAGATTTTCAAGCACACATTAACTGTAGATAACTTTTTCTATGTAATATATTTGTAAATTATAGATAGTATTAAACCCAGGTAAGCTCCAGCCAAGTAGCTTGAGAGTATCTTTGAAAACCATAAAGATAGAATAGCATAGTGGTGTATAACTCACCCAAGTGATCGGGTCCACCTTTTTGTCCTGCTTCCAGGCTGTTTACTCTTGGGAAGAAAGGGTAACTTCTCAGTGCCCTAGCTTCCTCCTCAGTAGACTGAGGATACAAGAACAAGAATACCTACTTAATAGGGCTGCTTCAAAGATTAAAGAAGATGATGTATATAAAATGTTTAGTGTTTAGCATATAATGAGTTTTCTATTAATAGTATCTATTATTTGCTCACTTACTAAAAAATGAATGTCTACAGTAGTGTGACTTTGTGCTAGGTAGAATACAGTGGTGAGTAAAAGTGCAATTGTGCCAAGTCCCAAGAAGGAGAGTGGTGGGAATAAGGGTAAGAAGATAATCAGAGATGGATCATTTTTCTGGCGTGCAAGACTTGATGGGGAGTCTTGTCTACTTGGGGAACACTGGGTTTAAGTTTAGGTAGAAAAGGGTTTGGAGAATCATGAGTTTGGTATTAGACATGGTGAATATGAGGTGACTTTGAGATACAAAGAAAAGAAACAGAAGCATAGTCCCAAACAGGTCCAGAAATCAGAGAAGTCTGGGTAGATGACATAGTTGTTTGTCATCATGTATGAATGGCAGTTGAAAGCATTAGTGTGGGTGAGAATTGCCTGAGGAAAGTGCTGAGACTAGGTGAGAAGAGGCCTTTTTAACTGAACTTTGAGAAACTCCAATATTTAATGACAAGATAGAGGAGCATATTCCTGAAAAGAAGGCAGTGAAGGATTGGCCAGAGATGGAGGAGAGAAGCGTGAAGAGTTCCGTGTCGTGGACGCCAAAGGAGGAGAACGTTTCAGGGTGGAGTTGGTAGCCCTGTGAATGCTCTAAAAGATCAAATAAGAGGATAGCTTTACATGTCCAGTAGAATGCACAAGATTGAGGCCACTGGTGCTCCCCAAGCCTGGGAGGCTGGACGCACACTGGAGTGAATTTGGAATGACAGTACAGTGTGGTCAAGGAAGAGTGTAGACAATTCATTGAGAATTTTGTCTCTGAAGGAACGAAGAGAACAGCAATGCCTAGAAGTGGTAGAAGAAGGGTGGTATTAGTTTGGTAAAGGCTGCTGTAATGAAGTACCACCGCCCAGGGGTAAGCAAATGACCTTTCCCTAACACACAGAAGCTTATTTTTCCACAGTTCTAAAGGCTGCAAGTCTAAGATGAGGGTTTTAGCAAGGTTGATTCCTTCTGAAGGCAGTGGGAGGGAAGAATCTGTTCCAGATTCTTGGCTTGTTAGTGCCCTATCTTCTTTCTGTATCTTACATTCCCTTCCCTCTGTACCTGTCTATGTCCAGATTTCCCCTCCTTTTAAGGGTGCTAGTCAGATTAGGGCCCTGACAACTTTATTTTATTCATTTATTTATTTTCAACGTCAGTTTAAGACCCTATCTTCAGATAAATATGATTATATTTTGAAGTACTGAGGGTAGGAATTTCAACTTAAAAATAATTTTTTTTACATTTATTTATTTTTGAGAGATAGAGCTCAAGTGGGGGAGGGGCAGAGAGAGAGGGAGACACAGAATCCAAAGAAGACTCCAGGCTCTGAGCTGTCAGCACAGAGCCTGGTGTGGGGCGCAAACTCACAAACTATGAGATCATGACCTGAGCCAAAGTCAGATGCTTCATTGAGCCAGCCAGGCACCTTAGGAATTTCAACTTTATGGAGAATACAACTCAGCCCGCAACAGAGGTCAGGTATAATTTTGTTTATCCTCTTTAAAGTGATATGGAAAACTAAGAGGTTTAAAGAACAGCAAGAAGTATCTGTTTGGAAGGAGGGGTTGAACATACAGGAAAGAAAGGATAGTTAATATTATCAAGTTCCTGCCAAGGTGGAAATGAATAGATTCCAAAGCACAGTTGAAAGGACTAGCTTTAGGCTTGGAACAGAGAGGACTCCTTTGTAACAAGGGGAATGGTGGGTAGGATGGAGCCAGAGGTGCCTCCGTGTAAGTCAGACATCATGAAGATGAAGGGGTTCCTGTGTGGTGTGTTCTTTTTTTTCTGTAAAGTAAGAGAGAGGGAAAGGTCATTTGCTTAGAGGTACAAGTTTGGAGGTGGGGTCAGTAGTGATGGCTGAAGAGGATGAGGTTAAAATAAAAAGTAGAGAGGATTCAGAATTTTCTTTGTGAGAATTGGAAGAGTAAAATCAC
The DNA here is from genome assembly GCF_006229205.1 of Suricata suricatta. Classification (NCBI taxonomy): domain Eukaryota; kingdom Metazoa; phylum Chordata; class Mammalia; order Carnivora; family Herpestidae; genus Suricata; species Suricata suricatta. The sequence goes on from NC_043702.1 coordinate 52,065,700, forward strand.
CACACAGTTGTAGTTGTATTTTTAGGTAGTATTGATCTTGGATTTATGGCAGAAACTTTCTGACTTACTGTGTGACCTTATCAATTCTTAGCTAGATGTTGAGGTGCAGGCTGCACACAGCTGATGGGATCATCCAGTTTTTATACTTTGCTACACGGGATCAGTGGGTATGATAGAAAACAAAACACAGAGTGACACGTGGATTTTTGAAATGATGGACCAGCTCAGGTAAGATACTAGAGAAGGAAGGTGATGATGATATTTATGACGGTGTTGATGGTAATACGATTATTGTTAAAAGCAAATAACCTCTATTACAATTCATTTTCTTTATGAGAATTACACATTAATTGGATAGAACATTAATCTTCATGTAATGGTTCCTGCTCTTTCTTTCACAGGTCACCTTTTAGGCAAAGTACTGTTTCTTTTGCCAGAATGATTACATAAATGTAGCTATATTGTCACGCATATTGATCATGTCAGTATACACAGAGCATAAACTGTACAGACTATAGTCTTGCAAATTTGGGGAAAATGAAAAAAATTCATTTATATAAAGATAATCATAAAGTTATCACTGTTTATGTTAAATTAGGGAAAATTGAATTTTTCCAAATTTCTTTTTTACTATCTTATCACTGACAGCATAATGAAAGAGAAATCAGTATCTCTAACAGATAAACTGTATGATAAGTAATAACCAGTATAATTATCATTTATTCCCCACGGTTTAAATTGGTACCATTAAGTATTCATGTGGTATGCAGAGGTTCTCCATGCTGCTGCTGCATTTCAGAATTAGATTTTCACGTGTTTCTGGGTAGGAGCTGATGCCACTTCACTGAAATATGCTGTCGTTTTTCTCATTATTTACTCTGGCAGTAATTACTGCCAGCCTTGCAAATGTTATTTCTCAGATCATCCATGTGCTTTTCTTCCTTTGTAGAAAAAGGAGTCACAGATGGAAACTAGGATACACTCCTGGTTGCCTAAGTATAGCGCTGGAGTCTAGGCTCCCAGTGCTCCCAGTTCTTGAGGTCTGATGCTTGACGTCTGCATGACACGTGCTTCTGCGTGGTTTGACCCCCCAGTCTTCCCATATTCTCTCAAGCAGCTTTTAGAAACCAGCCTGGTTAGGGAAGAATGTTGTACAGGCACACGCACTTTTGGCCTCTGCAAATATTTGTCATGATGGATTTTAAGAGCACAGCTCCAAGGTTATACTTTGCATATAAATGTAACCATTTGAGGGGTCACTTTGATATGGATTGGGCATGAAACTGTTTTTGCGGTAAGTTAATATTCAGATTGACTGAGCAAGATGTCCTGATTAAAATTAAGTTTTATAGCCTAGTTGGGCAAACTACCATCATTAATGCATTTAAATAGACTTGTTTACTAGGGCGTCAACCTCAATTTGCATCATTTTTATTAGAAATATTCATACATTTACTGTGTCTACATTACTGATGTTGCAAACTAAGGAAAATTACTTTCAGCATACATTAAAACTACATGTACATTTGACTGTGTAATATTTTTTGCATCAAGGGTTATGTTTGCTTTATTTAAACCTTACTTTTAAATTTATGGCTCTTTGGAGATTCCATGCTAATGAAATGTTTTTCCCTAGTTATCATGATTTATATTAATTTGCTTCTTTTGTTTGTAGACTATTCTAAAATCAGTGTTCATATGTTTAAATAATATGTTAGGTTTTTAAAAATAACATATAACACTATATTAATTAGTTAAAAACTTTTGAGAGGCTTTCATTCTACTCGTACCCATTTTATATTTGTCTTTAAATCTGTATTCGTAATACATAGCAATCAATGAGAATTGAGTTCCAAAAAGGAAATGGAAATTATTTCAAAATGTTTACATAAACTTCCTTAAGACTTATTCTTTTTATTCCTTTTTAAAAATGTTGAATAAAACGTTTCAGGGACATCCTTAAGGAATTCAGGGATCTTCCTATAAAATGCAGATGTGAAACTTTATAAAGACTGAATGGCCACACATCAATAAGAGAAAGGATAAAATCTATATGATCATTTCAATAAATGCAGGAAGAAAATTTGACAGATATAACATCCATTAATGGTAAAAACCGCAACAAAGCAGGTCTAGAGAGAACTTACCTCAATGTAATAAAGGCAGTATATCAAAAACCCACAACCACAACTCAATGGTGAAAAACCTGAAAGTTTTCTCCTAAGGTCAGGAACAAGACCAGGATGTCACTTTCAGCACTTTTATTCAACACAAGTCCTAGCCACAGGAATTAGACAACATAAATTGGTAAGGAAGAAGTGAAATACTATTTGCAGATGACTTGACACTCTATATAGGAAACCCTAAAGACTTCACCAAAACACTATTAGAATTGATAACCAAATTCAGTAAAGTTGCAGGATATAATATCAATGTACAGAATCTGTTGCATTTCTATAATCTAATAATGAAGAAATGGAAAGGGGAAAGGAAGAAAACAAGCCCATTTACAGTTGCACCAAAAACAGTAACAGTAAAATGTCCATGTAGTTTTTAGTGTGTATGTTTCTGGGTAAAGAGTTAACATACTTCTTTTCTCTTTCTGCATGTGATTTTGATCTTTGCTTAATTAACTGTCTAGCTCTCTTTCCTTGAAAACACGTGGAATTTAGAATGTCAACTGTGTTTCGTGGGCAACATAGCTTTTATAGTAAAAATTATTCTGGGTCTGGACAGGGAGAACTACTAATACTTGATGGAAGGAGTAACTTTGGGCATTCTTAAATTCAAGACTTTTTAAAAAGTTTTATTTCATTTTTGGGAGAGACAGTGTGTGTGTGTACACAAGTGTGGAAGCAGGGGAGGGGCAGAGAAATAGGGGGAGAGAGAGAGAGAATGAATGAATGAATGAATCCCGACCAGGTTCCATGCTGTCAGCATAGAGCCCGTTGCAGAGCTCTGTGTCAGCAACGGCGAGATCATGACTTGAGCTGAAATCTAGAGTCAGACATTTAACTGACTGAGCCACCCAAGTGCCCCAAGTTTTGATGCCAGCGTGCCCCCCAAATATGTCCCATATAACTATCCTCTCCTTATGCCTGAACCGTTAGTCTGCTTCAGAGACTTGGCAGAAGAAAAACGCTGCTCTGGCAAATTTAGTTTGTCACCTTAAATCCTACTGAGTGGTACCAGTGGGACCTCATATGGTCTGTGGGTCTGCATGTTTAGTTCGTCCCAAGACCCTCTAGGGTACTCCAGTAGTGTAACTCTGCAGTTAGTTTTTAATTTTCAAAGAGAAAAAATAGTATTTTAGCTTCATATTAGTTACTTAATTCATTTAGTTTTATCCGTACTTTGAGAAGAACATTAGGCTATGAGTCAGGACACATGGCTTTTAGTGTCCTAGGTTTTTAATGATGGATTATATTACCTTGGACAAGTCACTTAATCTCTGAAACTCAGTTTTCTTAAGTGTTAGATAAGAAATTTGACCAATGTCCTTTCTGATATCATTTGCAATTCTAAGTCCTATAGTTCTCTTACTTCCTTATCATAAGTTAATTTTTAATCCTCTTTTATGGAGGCATTCCTCATTTCTTTTAGCCTGGCAGATGATCAGATAGCTGAAAGCCTAAGGTATATTCTTTCAAATTTTAGTTTTGGAAAAGTTGTCAGATTATAGCCATATACTTCCAAAAGAAATGTTTACTGCCTTTACAATAGAATTTAAAGGAATTTTTTTAATGTTCATTTATTTTTGAGACAGAGACAGAGCGTGAGTGGGGGAGGGGGGAGAGAGAGAGGGAGTCCCAGAATCGGAAACAGTATCTGAGCTGTCAGCATAGAGCCCAGTGCGGAGCTTAAACCCACGAACTGGGAGACCATGACCTGAGCTGAAGTTGGACGCTTAACCGACTGAGCCACCCGGGCACCCAGAATTTAAAAAATTTAAATTAAAAAATACTTGAGGAACTTTGGGAGGAGAAAACAGTGAATGTTTGGAAAGCTTTTGATTGTTTTCAAATTTCATCTCGACTTTCACTTATAGGTTGTGAACTGGCTTGAAGGGCCTGGATCAGAACAACTACGAGCCCAGTGGGGAATTGGAGACTCCATCCGGGCCTCCCAGGCACTGCAGCAGAAGCACGAGGAGATCGAGAGCCAGCACAGTGTGAGTGATTTTCCTCTGCAAGTTATAGTGCTGTGATTACAGCGCATAGTCAGTAGCATGTGTGGTATTAAGGGATAAGCTGCTGTAAACTTCAGTACAGGGATATAAAGTGCAGTGTGTTGAATATTCAGAGGCCATAAGGTACATTTTCACCACTTAATATGTATTCATTGAACGTGTAGTTTTGCTCTTGGATCTAATACAGTTTAATTGTATATTTTTATAGAAACAATTCATGCAAACTTTTTTTTAATTCATGGGATAAAAATTACAGTGACAGAATAAAGAATGGTAGTACAAAAATAGAATCTTCATCTATAGTCCTGCGACAGGAACTATGATCCTTAAATCCTCAGGGAGCCCGTCCCTGTCTTATTAGGGAATATACAGTACAGTTAATGCCTGTGAGTAATTCCAGAATTGTTGCAGTAATCACAGCTGATGGAGAATGTTGCAGAGGGTGCAGGATATCTTTCCATTCTTTGTGCATTTAGAGGCTCTCAACTGTCTCTGTGAAGGGGATGATCAAACAAAAAACAGTTACACAATTAGAAACTAATCTATAGGCAGATTATAGATAATAGTTCAAAAGGTTTTAAAATTTAACAACTCCTGGGTATGGACAAAGTTCATATATGGTAAGCCCCTGGTTTGTTACAGTTAGCTCTTAATTATTGAAAAAGTGATCATCTAGTTGTGGATCAATTGGCTCACCCCTTTTCTTCCTCAAGTCCTATTTCTTAGGGTAATTTCAATAGGTTGACTAGAAAATTGAAAACATAAACTGAAATTCATTAATTTCTTCTACCTCTGTAGGTTATCTGGCTTAAATTGATTAGTTTATACACACACGCATGCACACACACACACACACACACACACACACACACACACACACAAGCATTCAACCTTACATATAATATGAAGAAGAAAACATCTTTGCCCTAAATAAGTAATAAAAGAAGCCAGCACCACCCCTCTGCGCCTCCCCAAAAAGACAAATCCAAGTGATCAGAACACACTCTTGATTGGATTTATGTGTTAATTGGAGAATAAAAAGGTCACGGGTTCAGGGATGCCTATAGCATGAATCCTGATCACTAGGATTGAAATGCACAGTAATAGAGAACTGAAAAAAATTGACCAAAATAATTTTAAACTTTGGGCCCAGATGAGATTTATGGATTATCTGAGCATTTAATTTTTTTCTTTCACCTTTATCTTTCCCAGTTGAAGTGGGATATAAAAATTGTATAGTTTTAGGGGCACCTGGGTGGCTCAATTGATTAAGCGTCCAACTTCAGCTCAGATCATAATCTTATGGTTCGTGAGGTCAAGCCTCACGTCAGGATCTATGCTGACAGCTTGGACCCTGGAGCCTGCTTCAGATTCTGTATCTCCCTCTCTCTGCCCCTCACTCACTCACTGTCTGTCTGTCTGTCTGTCTGTCTCTCTTAAAAATAAATCTTAAAAAAAATTTAAGAAAAATTGTATAATTTCAGTTTGGGCACCTGAGTAGCTCAGTTGGTTAACCTCCTGATTCTTGATTTCAGCTCAGGTAGTGATCTCTCGGTCTGTGAGTTTAAGCTCCGCATTGGGCTCTGTGCTGACAGTACAGAGCCTGTTTGGTATTCTCTCTCTCAAAATAAACAAATAATGTTTTAAAAATTGTACCAATATATGTATATTTTAACTAAATGAGATTAAAGAATAAATGTTGAATATGCTTTTCTCAGGAATAAATTTGAATTGTTGACCAACCATTGTCTCTTTACTACAGATGTATTTTAACAACATCTGACATAATTATTTTCCTTTGTAATACATACCATTCAGTTTAGTTCCTTATATTGTTTTCATTATAATATTCCCCAAATTAGCTTTACTAATTTACAATATTGGCAGATAAAATACACACTGTACTCTGTAGAATTTGTAATCCCACTGACAGAATAATGTATAAATAAGAGATATCACAAGATTTGGATTTGGAATTATCTAAAGATAGTGTATATATTGTCAGAAATTTCCCTAATTAGTACTTGTTAGAGATTTAAAAATGAAATCCTATAATTTAAAGAAATCTGTATATTTTATGGATTTCACGGTTCCAACATAATTTTTTTTAGTGCTAAAAAATTTGAATGATTTATTTAGCTTATAACCTCTGATGTTCTTGGTACTCTTTAAATAACTTAATGCTGTTGATTTTTTTTGACATAGACTGTGACTCATTTGAACCCTGTGGATTGTTCTGGAGCATGTTACTATAGTATAACTCTATCCTATAATTTGTCCCCCTTATAGTTCCTGAGAACAGTATTTGCTGTAGAACATTCTAGACTTCATCTAGAGGATTTCATTATGAGAGTATCCACAAAGTCTTTAAAATAAAGATATATGAGATATGAGGGTCCTAAAGATAGGATTTATCTATATTTTATTATTTTTAAAGATGTCTGTTTTTGTATTTTTATTTATGAAGTTTAAATCAATTTAAAGAAACACATTGCTAGGGTGCCTGGGTGGCCCAATTGTCAGGCATCCAACTCTTTGGTTTTTCTTAATGTTTGTTTATTTTTTGAGAGAGAGCGTGCAAGCAGTGGAGGGGCAGAAAGAAAAGAAGACACAGAATCTGAAGCTGGCTCCAGCCTCTAAGCTGTCAGCACAGAGCCCAGTGTGGGGCCCCAACTCATGAACCATGAGATCATGACCTCAGCTGAAGTTGGCTGCTTAACCAACTGAGCCACCCAGGCAACCCAGTCTTCTAGATTTTTCTAATAATACCATCACCTTATTTTTATACATTAAGAAACTGGGAGACAACATTTTTTAATCAGTGGGTAGGTGGGCTGATACTTACAAAATCCTTTTTTCTCTGTCTGCATCTCTGTATGTCTTTTTCTGTCCCTTTCTGTATTTCTCTCTGTCTTGCTCACTAGCTCACTCTCAGAAAAAGTTACTTAATTTCTTGGATGTGCTTAAGATAATAGGTAATAGCATTTTTTTCCATTTCTGACCTCTTAATACTTGTGGACATATACACATATATTGATGTTTGCATTTATAGACATGGTGCTGAAAGAAAAGAAACCTTGATGATTTATTATGGATCTCATTTCCTTAAATGATGTATGACCATCAGTTTCAAAATTGGGAGGTGGGCCAAAATTGGTTCGGAGTATAGAAGAAATAGGATTGGCCATGAGTTGATAGTTACTGAAGATAGATGGCACAAAGAGTCCATTATACTGTTATTTGCAGTTTTTAATATATTGGAAATTTTTCATTCTAAATGTTTACAAAAGAGAATTGCACTTTTTTAACCAATAGATGGCACTACATTGTCACCTTGAGAATAGGTTGTTTGATGCAGGATGAGTATATTAGCTTATGATGTTCTGATCTTTTATTAAAGTGTTCTTTTTCTCTTTGTAAATAAAAGCATATATGCAAAAATATAAATCTCTGAAGCTTTAGGATTCTGTTTGTATCCCCCATCTCACAGTGTTGATTTTTGGTCTCCAAAGAGAAGACTCCTGTGTTGTGTCTCCTACTAAGCAGCAAAATAGATGTCCATGAAGAGTGAACATATTAGCCTTCAGTGAGCTGGCAGCGTTTCTCTCCTCCTAGATTCGAATTTGTATTTCTTGGCAAAAGCATAAATACCCATTATTTCATCTGCTGTGCATCATCACCAATTACCACATGATTCCAGTGTCAATCCTGATGACTACCTCTGTCCTAGTATGTTGAGCATTCAAGCTTATTCCTTACCTGCCATCTCCATGCAAATTACAATATCTTGGAATTGATGGTTTTTTTTTAATGAAGTAATACTTTTCTGTGCAGTTAAAAGAGGTAGACCAGAAGATGTCCAAAACCAAACTGAATGCAGCCTATTTATCCAATGTTCTATAAATTTTATATTCTCCTATTTCCTAGAAAGAAACATTTTGATTAATTTGGAGAGAGTGCACATGGACGTGTGCCAGAGGGGTTTTTGTTTGTTTGTTTGTTTGTTTGTTTTTTGGTCCTTACATCTTGGGAGACTTAATATTTTTAGGAAAATTGCAGTTCCTAATATGAGTTTCTTTAATATCAGGTGTTAATTTCATGAACCAGACTAGTTTTTAAATTGTTTACATTCTTCTTCTGGTTACTAGGTCCTTTATTTTACAAGTTCAAATTAGGGAAAAAAATCAACTTCTTGAGCCCTAGTGGTCATAGGAGTCAACTGAAGTGATTGTTAAACTGCCTGTTGCAGAGCCACATACCCACAGACTCTGATTTAGTAGGTCGGGGTGGAACTTAGGTTTTCTTAAGTTATTTTTTTTTATGTTCATTTTTGAGAGAGAGAGAGCAAGCAAGCATGAGTGGGGGAGGGGCAGAGAGAGAGGGAGACACAGAATCCAAAGCAGGCTCCAGGCTTCAGGGTGTCAGCACAGAGCCCAATGTGGGACTCAAACTCATGACCCATGAGATCATGACCTGAGCCAAAGTTGGGCACTTAACTGATCGAGCCACTCAGGTACCCCATTGTAATGTAGATAGTTCTCACTGTAAGTAGTACTGATCCAGGATGCCAGTCCTTTAGTTTACTATTTTTCTCTGTATCATAACTGTTACTTTTTCAGAGAATTGGTTCTGTTTATTTAGAGCATAAACTAAATTTGCAAGTATTATGGAGAAGATTACGAAATTCCTTTCTATTTGACAGTACTCTCATGATCTTTTGGGACTCCAATGATTAGGATTCCTCTTCAATAAATCACCGAGTTCTTTAAGTCTTGTATTGTGATCTTTTTGCCTTTGTTTCCCTCCTTTTTTCTGTTTTCTTATTCTTAATAACGTTATCTTTTGTATTGCTGATTCACTGCCCTGCTTCATCCGTTCTTGCTGTCGTGGCATCTATTTGAGATTGCATCTTGGTTATAGCATTTTTAATTTTGCCCTGACTAGATTTTATTTTATTTTTTTATCTCCACATAAAGGGATTCTGTAGTGTCTTCTGTGCTTTTTTCAAACCTAGCTCGTATTCTTATTATCATGGTTCTAAATTCTTGTTTAGAAATCTGACTTATATCTGTGATAAGTGCCTGGTTGTCATTTCTTTCTTTTGGGGTAAATCCCTTCATTTTTTTCATTTGGGAGGAAGAAAAAATATTAACAAAAATTTGAATATTAAAAACAAAACAAAAAATCAAATAAAGCAAGATTCTAGGTCTGTTTCCATCTGCTTATTGAAAGAAGCTTGAAAGAATAGAGAAAAAAGGGAAAGAAAAGGTAAAAAATTGAAAAATTGAAAAAAATCATAGGATAAAATAAAGAAAATGAAATAGAATAAAAATTTTTTAAAAATAAAAAAGAAAGTAAAATTTGTCTTTTTATCCAAGAAAGAGCAAGAAAAGAAAAAAAACAATTTAAGCAAAAACAGAAGCAAGGAAAATGAACAAATGAATCTGTGAACAATGAAACCCAAATGAAGTTACATCCAATTTCCCCTAAACTGTAACTTTGACGCACTCTACTGTCCATATGCTAAGCGGGTGGAGTGACTTGTGCTGGTCTTCTAGGAGATGTGCTTGGAGGACACGGTTGGGTGGGGCTTGGTATAAGGGCTCTGTTTTCCACTAGCTGGCACTGTGTAGCCTACTGGGGAGATCAGTGTGGTGCATATGCGCGTGTGTGGGAGAGGTGGAAATGGCTTCACCCAGCTCCCTAGTCTCTGGCACAGGAACTTCACTACCTTGCCAATCTGATCAAGCACCCCTCCATTGTCTCAGGCCTCCATCCACTCCCTGCCTCCACCCTGTCCGTGTCCCAGCTGTCTGCCTGCCAGGCAGCACCTCCCTCCACTGTTTTATTTCAGAGGGGGTGTGTTTCAGAGCCTCACACTTAAGATACCCCCGTGACCTAGACCCCTCCCAACTCACTGGTGGAGGGTCTTGCTGAACAATGTCAAGGTGCCAGCTTGGCATGGAAATGGTTCATGCAATAGTGCAGTGGCAGAGATTAAGAGATTATGACAAATCATAGCACAAAACTGTACCCAGGTTTTGCTGTACTTTGGTATCTTTGTCCCAATACCAGCAAATGTGGCTTCTCTCTGGGGTCCACTGGGACCTTTGCCTTTGGGGAAGCCATATGGTTTCTACCAAGTTTTCCAAGCAGGGGTACCACTTCTCCCCATGTGGCACGCAGATCCCTAAGGCTGTGCTGTCTGCTTCTGGTAATTCACCCTACATCCTCACCAGAGCACTACCAGGCACTGAACTCCAAAACTTAAGACTCTCTGCTCCACTGTTTATAGAATCCTGGTGGTATTAAAACCCTGTCCCTTCTCCTTGTCAGTGGTTTTAGGGAACAGATTACTTATTCAGTCTCCTTGTGAGTGTTTGTTCTCTCTGTCTCTCTCTCTCTCTCTCTCTCTCTCTCTCTCTCTCTTGAACTACTTTCACGGGGATCCCTTTCTTGCAGGACCCTGATATACCACACTCTCCCACTTCTCTCACTCTGTTCTCTATCTGTGAAAACAACTCCCTGCCCTCTTGAGCTTTTCTCTCCCTCAGTTCACCTCTCTGCATGGCATACCTGCTGAGTTCTGTGGCTCAAGTTATACAGGCTCTTGGGTTAATCCTCAGATCAGTTTCTTAGGTGTTTAAAATTGTTTGATGCTAATCTAGCTGCATTTCAGGGTCTCCATGCTGCTCTGCTGTCTTTTTTTTTTTTAATGTTTGTTTATTTTTGAGAGAACAGACCACGATCTGGGGAGAGACAGAGAGGGAGACACAGACTATGAGCCAGTCTCCAGGCTATGAGCCGTCAGCACAGAGCCTGATGCGAAACTCGAATTCACGAACCATGAGATCATGACCTGAGCCCAAGTCGGATGCTTAAGACTGAGCCATAAAAGCTTCCCTGTTCTGCCATCTTAACTCCTACTCTCCATTAATGTTTATAATCACTGTATGGTTTAAGAAGTATTTTACAGATAGTATTATGTAATTAAATTTATGCAATAACCAGTAAAGTAGGTAAGACAAATAATAGTGTTATATATACAACAGGGTTTCTCAACCTTGCACTATTGACAGTTTGGGCCAGATAGATCTGTTGTAGGGGCTGTCTTATGCATTGTAGGGTAGTTTAGCAGCATTACTGGTCTTTACCCACTATATGCATGAACATTGTGCCTTTTCAGTTGTGGCAGCCAAAGGTGTCTCTGGATATTGGAAAATGTTTCCTATGAAGCAAAATAGCCTCCTGTTGAATCACTGCTATAAAGAAAGAAACTGGTTTTGAGAAATTAAGTGACTTAATGAAGATCATACCTTTTATAAAGAAAAAAAGACCTTGAGTCTGTCATTCAAATCTAGTGTTCTTTTCACTGTATCTCACTACATCATCTATATAATAATTTTCAAAGGATTCATAGTAGTAGTTCAAGCAATAAAATAACGTGACAAATTAGCAAAACCCATGTTTTAGGTACAGAGCACGAGTGAATCCCATTTAAACCAGTACCTATTACCTACTTAATTTAATGTCAACTAATCTGCAGTGTCTAAGAAAGCATTATGTTCATTCAGTATGTACTGAGAACACACTATATGTCATATATCATCCTAAGCTTTTTGGTATATAGCACTGTCTTATAATGTGGAACTTAAATTCATATTGGGAAAGAGGGAGTGGAGAATAGGTAAGACAAGGCATTCTGGAAAGGCCTGAGGAGTTCACATTTAATCAAAGATTTTTGAAATGATATGAAGGAGTAATTTAGGCAAAAGGAAGTTCAGATTGAGGACACAAGTGAAAACCCCGTAGGTAGAGGCTTACTTGCCATGGTAAAGGAACAGTAGGTATGTCTGTGGTTTTGGACCACAGTGAACAAGGTAAAGAGCCACACAAAACCATGTTCTAGAGAGAGTCCAGGGCCAAAGCATGTTCACTTAGCCCACAGAAGGGAACTTGACTTTTATTTTAAATGTTAACATGAAATCATTGGAGGGATTTTGGAGCAGAGAACTGATTTATGTTTTTACTTTTTTTTTAGCGTTTATTTGTTTTTGAGAGAGAGTGCAAGCAGGGGAGGTGCAGATTTTAAAAGATCACTGGCTATCATATAGAAAATAGGTACTAGGGACAGACAACCAAATAGGAAAACAGGAGACTAATAATAGAATGGAGGCAGTAGATGTGATGTTCCTGAGATTGAACCAATAAGACTTGCTCTTGGAAGAATCAGGTGTTTGGCCTTTGCACCTCTGAAGAAGGGGAATACTGGGAAAAAAGCAGATTGGGAGGCTCAGAACTAGTAGCTTTGGGGACAGGTTAAAATTTAGATGTGTAATGCTCCTCCAAATGGAGATAGCTAGTAGGCAGTTGAATATCAGCATTGGATTCAGGGAAGAGCTTAAGGTACGAATGTTAATGTGGGAATTAATCAGCATATAGAGATTATCCAAAGGCATGGGTTAGATGAACTCATCCAAGTCCAGAGTATTGATTTAGAAGAAAAGAGCCTTTGGAAAGCTGAGCCCTGGTCAGCTTAAATTTAGAGGGCAAAAAGCAGAAGGAGGGCCAGCAGAGGAGTTGCTGTGTCTCAGGCAACCAGAGAAAAAGGTATTTCTAGGAGGAAGTGGTTGCCTTTGTCAAATGCAACTGAGGGGCCCAGTAAGATAAAGACTGAGAATTTGATAAGAGCAGGAAGGACAAAATTCTGACCAGAATGGATTAAAACGAGAATGGGAAATAAGAAGATAGAGTGAATATAGAGTATTCCTTTAAGGGATGGTCTTGATTTTAAGTTTTTTTGTTTTTGTTTTTGTTTCTTTGTTTTGTTTTGTTTTTAAGTTTAATTTGTATATAGTAAAATGTACCTATCTTAAGTGTATTTTATTTTTAAATATAAGACGCTACATTTTATTTGTGTGCTGGTGGAAATAATCCAGTTGGAAGGAGTGAGTTCATGATGGGAGAGAGAAGATAAGTCCAAGAGTGAGGCCAGAGGAAGCAGGAGTGAAGGGGTTGCTTTAGACGCGGGGACTGCTTATCTGCTGTTTTGGTAGGGAGGGCAAAGCATAAAGCTGTAGAAGGAGGGATGGTCATAGATTTGTTGGTGACAAGATGAGAGAGTTCTCTTCTGATTGCTTCCTAGTGAAATAAAGTTAGATTTTTGGTTGAGAGTGAAGAGGGGGAAAGGGAGTTGGAGATTGAAGGAGTGAAGAAAACAGATAATTGTGAGAATGCTAAAATGAATTGACTAGAGAAATGTGATAGGATTGCTCAAGTCCTATTTGAGGTTATATGCATTTGTATATTTTCATCTAGACAGCATATATATTTATTTATACTATAACTTTATTTAAAAGGACAGCTGTTCACAGAGTTGTTATCCAGCCATGTTGTTGCTCTGGTATAGGTATATAGTAGGCACAGAAACCCAGGTCTGAGGCCTCTGTAGGGGAATCTGACGGAAGGAAGAGGGCAGGGTATGAGCATGGGTTGTCCAATGATAGACGTGAGGATATGAGGCTCTTGAGTGCTGGAAAGTAAAACAAGCAGGTCATTGGATTGGCCAGTCTCATAGGGTTGTAGAAGTGAGCATCCTAACGGGTGTTAATTGGAGAGTCAGTAGCTGGTGGTAAGAGAATGAGATTCTTAAAGTTAAGATTTGGGGGCTTGATAGTAGTATATGAAAATGACAGGATTTTGCATCTGTTGGGGTAGGTAGCTGAGGTAGGGTAGGTATAGGATGGTTGGAAGTGAAAGAGAATCAGGGAAAGAGTTAAAAGTGTTGGATGAATGTTTACATGGTAGGAGTCTGTGGGAAGGCTGGTACAGAGAGGACAAAGACCTTTGTCATACTCCTTGGGTAACGGGAAGGGTTGGAAGGATGTCATCCAAAAGCATGCACTGTAAAGGAGAAGTGGGTTTTGAGAGAAAGGGAGAAAAAGTGGTCTGGTAATACCTTTCTGTAAGGGTGGACAGGTTACTGGTAGGACAAGAAAGGAAATGGAACATTCAGAGACCAGGATAAGGGTATAGGATAGATACTGCTGTTGGCAGGAGTGAGCCCCAGGTTGGAATGGAAGAATTTGAGGGTTGGGGACTTCTCATCTTCACTTGAAGTAATTTTGCCTTAGAAAGTTGTCATATATGTTACTTAGTTTTTCTGAAGGAATTATAAAATGTAACTGGAACTGATTTGATCCTTAATTTACTTTACAACATTGTGTTACAGGAATGGTTTGCAGTATATGTGGAACTTAATCAGCAGATTGCAGCACTCTTAAATGCTGGAGATGAGGAAGATCTCGTGGAACTGAAGTCACTGCAGCAACAACTTAGTGATGTTTGCTACCGACAGGCCAGTCAGCTGGAATTTAGGCAGAATCTCTTGCAAGCAGCTCTTGAATTTCATGGTGTTGCCCAAGATGTAAGTATCTACTTGAATTGCTTTTCTTTTCTTCAAATGATCTGAACACTTATCTCCACATAATTTTTGCAGGTTTGCATGTCTTCTAATTATTTTTCTGGAACAATAAAATAATTTGCTTGTGGGGAGATGATAAAAGTCTTTCTTGTTTAATTTTCATTTTTAAATCATTTTGCATGCACATAAACCTGTTTTGTCTAAATAGTGTTCCAACCTAGTTGATCTATTTATTTTGATTATTTCTCTGTTTATGCTTTATAATTTAGATTGAAATGGAAGTTGCAGTACTTTTTTTTTTTTTTAACATTCTGCTGACCTGGATATAAATCTTTGTCTTCCTGGTGCATGAATCTGTGTGTTCTGTCTTTCAGATAACATGTATTCTAATTATTCCTCCTTGTCTTTTAACAGCATAGTCTTTTTCAAGTGTAATTGTGATAACCTCATTAGACATAAACCTCATTAATCATTAAACACTTTAGATGCTGATTACATCAGGGTTATCTCTTTGGTGTCCCTCTGCTTTAGTTGTCTCAGCAGTTGGATGGCTTATTAGGGATGTTGTGCGTAGATGTAGCACCAGCTGATGGAGCATCGATTCAGCAGACTTTAAAACTGCTTGAAGAGAAGCTGAAAAGTGTTGGTAAGCAGATTTTAAAAATGCTGAAACATAAGGGTTTTTTTTTTTTCTTAAGAAGTATCATTACTATGGTTAGGCAAGTCAACTTATACTGAACTAATTGGAATTATTTATAGGGAACACAGGAAAAATTAGCATAAAATAGGTTTTATTCCCTTGAAGGGTGTAATACACGGTAAAGTTTTTATTTTTCATTTATGGTCCAGCGCCCTTCCTCCGTTGGGCCTTTAGCCTTTCTTCTTTACCCAGCTATATCTACAGGTGCTATGTCTTGCATATCCTACGAACAGTTATTTGTAGTGCATGCATAAACTGTAATTAGCTGTGAAGTGTTCTGTGGTAAACCTTGTATGCCCCAAACTGTGTTTTATGCAATGATTTTTGTTGTTGCTATATCCTAACCTTGTGAATACATAGTCGGTTTGCTTCTGTGCATTTGTTTCTCCAAACTGGGAATATTGCCAAGGTTACCTACTCTCCCAAGGGAAGGATAGTCCCATTTCACTTGACACCAAGGCCTTTTAACATTTTACTACAGTAGGAAGGAAATAACAGTGAATTTCCCTAGGTCATGGTGGAGAGAAGATAGTAGATGTACTAATAGGAAGAGAGGGTTGTATTGAGTGGGGATAGGAGGGCAAAGGGGAATGGAGGCAAGGAAACAGAAACCTGAGACCAAGAGTTAGTAGAAAATGATGACACACTATTGAATCCAGATTAATTATTGAAAAAGGATTTAAGGGTATAGGTTTGAAAAATCATGTTTGGATGGGCATTTTACTGAATAAGCATAATATATATTTTGTATCTAATATGCCGAATGCAGTTCATTTCAAAGTGTCAGAAACTTTCTGGAGTCACATTTTTCCTTTAAAAAAGAAGAAAAAAAGAATTCCTCTATGCTTATCTAGTTTGGAGTACTGTAAATCTACCCTAAATGTTGCTTCTCGTTTGGTATAAGCTGGACGATGCCTGTACTCAAAATTAAAAATATCAGCATCCTTTTTCACAGTGATAATACATTTCTTGAATGCTTTGAAATCTTGTAACTCTTCTACATTTTTTTGAACAAAATGTTTGCTGTGTTCTCCTAAAAATTGGACTACATAAAACCAGAAAGGAAACAAATTGAAAAATCTTAGTAACCAAAACAGAAATTCTTACACTTTCTTCCTGCTTTCAATTTTGAAAAATAATTGGAAATTCTCTTTATGGAGAATTTGGCCTGAGAAGTAGCTCCAGTTGGGGTTTATTGCTTGAAGTCTTCAAAGGTCTCCACCCCAAGATAGTTTGATGCACAAAGCTGTTCCACTTGGAATCCAAGTACATTTGAGAGGATTTACTTGAGGGAGGGAATGCACCTCCTTTGTTTAAGAGATTAAATTTAGGAACTTTTGTTTTAGATGTAGGATTACAAGGTTTGCGTGAAAAAGGTCAAGGACTTCTGGATCAGATCTCCAATCAGGCATCCTGGGCCTATGGAAAGGATGTCACCATTGAAAATAAAGAAAATGTGGACCACATACAAGGAGTGATGGAAGATATGCAGCTTAGGAAACAAAGGCAAAGTTTGACTTTTAATGTTAATTTTTGCTAAAATAACATAATATTAAAATAAGTGATATAATTTATATTTTTTATACACAGTACAAGTTCTAACCTGTGATATACTAGGCATGTTATAGGTTTTGGTGAATGGAATTATTCTTTGTAATTGCACTAACAAATGACAGTTTGTTCAATTAATGCTACCCTTTCCCTTTTTACCCACTGGTAAAATTTCAGTTTTACCACACCCAAGTGCTTCACATTCCATATCTTCAGTGACTCTTCTGTCTTTTAAGAAAACCCTTTTTGTAGAACTGTGCTTTTCCATTTTCATTTGGTTTAGAGTTTCTGTTAAATGTGTCATCTACATCGATCAGCTTCTTCATCTGAACTTCTGACTCACAGATTGTCACACATCCATTTTACTCATTTGCTGTGAAAGGATTAGGCAATAGATTCTAGGTAGGAGGCCAGTTTTCTTTGATATAAGCGAGGAATTTAAAAGATTCTTTGAAAATTCAATTTGCAGTAGCAACTGAAAAGCATTACAGAGTAGAGGGTTAAATTAATATATGAAAGCACATATAATGTAGCATGGTTGTATGAAATTTTTGCACACTTAGAAATTTTAACATCATCAGCAAAACCTCACAGAACTCAATCACTGCATCACACAGAACGTGAAGCATTAGGCAGAAATTCCTTCTAGCCTCATACCCGCAAACTTACCCATTTCGTTATTTATTCTAGTCACAAAGGATGATGTAACTGTTCTTACTAAAGCCAACTACCTCATGTCTTCCCCTTCTCCTCATTCTCTACTCTGATCTCTGTCTCTCATTTGAAGGCTTCAGTCTCTATTAAGAAAAGAATTATACATACACATATACTTTGCTCTTCAACTCCTTCATTGTCATTTAGCCCTAGAGTTCTTGCTGAGAGCTTAGTCATTTGAAGGTCTAATCTGCACTCATACTATTTCCCCACTGCCTGTCATTTACTTTTCAACCCCTCTCTAGATAACTTGTACCCTCACCATTTGATGCCACCAGTGACTTTGTAATTACTGTATTTAATATATGCCTGATCTTGCTCAAAATCCAGGGAATATTTTTGGTCTTAATGTAGCTTGATCACATTGAATAGCATTGGCCACAACTGACATTTGTTTTCTTCTTGAAACTTTCTGACAACTTTGTCTTCTTTTGAAAACACCTTCATTCTGACACTGTTTCTTCTCAGTTTTCTTCACTGATTTCTTGTTCTCTCTCTAATTTCACTGCTCTCAGGGTTTATTTTGAGGCCAGATCCTCTCATTTTATGTGTTCTCCCTGGACATTCTTACAACATTAATGACTTCATATGATTGTAACTATTTATGGTTCTGGCCCTACCCATGCCCTTACTTTAGACCCATAATTCCACTTGCCTACCGAGCTAGTATCTCCAGGTGTTTCCCCATACATTCCTCCGCCCTCGTATGTTTAGATAACATTCTCTTCTCTTAATTTTCTAGGTAAAGTTACCATCAGCTACCAAATTTGGGATTTATCATAAAATCTGTACTATTCCTCATCCTTTATAGCCTAGTTAAATGTCTAAGTTCTACTGTCTCTGAATCTTGAATGTTTTCTATTTAATATCTCTTTTATCTGCCTCTGGCCTTGTGCCTCTCTAATCTGTTGTACACGACAGTAAATCTTTGTAAAGTGCATATCTAATCATACCCCACTCAGTGACTTCCTGTTTTCTCAGATAAGTTCCATCTCCTTGAACTAGTGTAGGAGACCCTTCATAATTCAATCCTGCATAATCTTATCTCCTACAACTGTCTCATATAAACACAGTCGTTTTTACTTTTCCTTAATGCACTGTGCTGTTTCATGTATCTATGACTTAGAATACTTCTTTCTTCATTTTCTAGCTGATATACTCCTGCTTATTCTTCAAGACTCAAGGTTACTTATTTTTGGAAGGCTTTTTAGCTTTATAAGGAATGTGTAGTCACTTGTTCCTCCCTCTCCCATAGAACTCTTTATGTAGCTCCACAGTAGCACTTACCACATTGTTTCTTTAGAAGACCTCCCAAAATGGAACCAACTTAATAGTTGAGATCATGTCTTACATTTTTCAAGTAAATTATCCAAGACCTGATAGTGTGTATTAAATATATTTGTGATACTGTTTTCATCATTTAAAGTGTCTTTCATTGTTGTTTAGCTTCAGACTTTAAAAAATACTTATCATCATCACTTTCTTTTAGTCCCTTGTAGAATTTGCTTTAACTGAGGTCATTTTTGTAATATGTTATGGGTTTTCATAAAGGAGGTCCTTATACAAAATAGTCTTGTGACAGTGGTTTTTGTATTGTTGTTCAGCTTCCTTGAGAACATTAACTGTAGTGGAGCCTAGTGCTTCCTTGGTAACTGGTAATTGGTGTTTGGGATTGTAGTGAATTCTCCCTTCTGTCCAAAGTAACGTGAATTGCATGGGGATGAAAAGAATGGATCAGAGCTGAGTTAGATCAAGTCACATTGAAAGCTTAATCTGTGTATGAGAGGGTAGACCACACTAAAATTTTAAAATACTTGGGGGAGCCTGGGTGGCTCAGTTGGTTAAGCATCCGACTTTGGCTTAGGTCATGATCTTGCATTTCGTGAGTTTGACAAAGCCCTGTGTCGGGCCCTGTGCTGAGAGCTCAGAGCCTAGAGGCTGCTACAGATTCTGTCTGTGTCTCTCTTTCTCTGCCCCTCCTCTGTGCAGTCTCTCTCTTTCTCAGTCTCTCTCAAAAATAAATATATTTTTAAAAAATAACATTAAAAAAACCCTGTGAATTGTATTTCTCTACACCCAGAGATCAATAGAGCTTTATTTCTTCTTTGGAAAATAGATGGGAAATCATTTTTTTTTTAAATTTAGAATTAGATAGTGCTTTGGGTAATGTAAAATGTTAACATTTTTGTTTTGTTTCACTGGAGCATCATCCTCAAAATTAGTATTTTTTTTTTAGGTTTTAAAGTTTATTTGGAGAGAGGGAGGGCAAGAGAGAATGAGTGGGGGAGGCGCAGAGGAAGGTGGGGGAGAGAAAATCCCAAGCAGGCTCTGCACTGTCAGCTCAGGGTCTGATGTAGGGCTTAGACTCATAAACCATGAGATTATGTATGACCTGGGCAGAAATCAAGAATCGTAATCACAACCGACTGAGCCACCCAGGCACCCTAAGAAGGTTTAAATTTGAGGCTTGTCTAAATTCTAACTAGCAATGGAGATTTCTTTGGGTTTTAGTATACCATTGTTTGTGCTTTGCCTCAGTATTTTGCAGAATCCATTCTATCCGAGGGTGTGTGATTAGGTGTCATTCAGGTATCTTGAGGTTTTGAAGTATTTTGATGGAATATAGATATCCTTAAAATTGTTACAATCAGTGCAGAATAGTTGAAGTCTCCATGGTGTGTAAGATTAAGTATTTTAATATACTGTAAAATGTGTGCCAGATGGTAATGTTATAGTAGTTATTAACGAAACTGAAAATGTTTTATGTTTATGTTTGG
The DNA here is from genome assembly GCF_006229205.1 of Suricata suricatta. Taxonomy (NCBI): domain Eukaryota; kingdom Metazoa; phylum Chordata; class Mammalia; order Carnivora; family Herpestidae; genus Suricata; species Suricata suricatta. Next base: position 52,086,054 of record NC_043702.1, read on the forward strand.
GTTTATTAGATGTGAAGACATGGTTGATGTGCGAAGGTTAAAGATGCTTCAGATGGTGCAGTTGTTTAAATGTGAAGAAGATGCCGCCCAGGTAAAGATCAATCAGGCACATGATGTAGTTGTCTTCTCTTAAAATTGATTTCACCTCTTAAAATGCATTAAGTTCTAGTTTGTCTTGTTAAGATAATAAAGTGTTTTTAAAATTTCTTTCCAATTATCATACTGGTCTTATTTGACTTGCCTTCTCAATGAAATTCTCCAGGTAGCTAGAAATTGGGATTATTTATTACTTATTATTGTTGACTTGCTTGTCAGTTACATGCTAGCATGAAGGCTGGTGTAGCACATTGCTTTTTAACGTGCAAGAGGGTTTTTTCAACTAGATAAACAATTATTTTTTATTTTTTTTTAATGTTTGTTTATTTTGAGAAAGAGCAAGAGGGATAGAGAGAATCCCAAGAAGGCTCTGCGTTATCAGCACAAAGACAAATATTGGGCTTGATTCATGAACTGTAAGATCATGACCTGAGCTGAAATCAAAAGTTGGATGCTTAACTGACTGAGCCACCCAAGCACCCCCACATGATACTAAAAAAGTGCTTCTCTTGGGGCACCTGGGTGGGTCAGTTGGTAGAGCATCCGACTTCTGCTCAGGTCATGATCTTGTAGTTGGTGAGTTCAAGCCCCGTTAGGCTCACTGTTGTGAGCATGCTTCAGGTCCTCTGTCACTCTCTTTCCTGCCCCTTCCCCGCTTGCATTCTCTTAAAAATAAATATTTTTAAAAAAATAAAAGAGTGCTTCTTTTTAATACATCTTGTCTGTAGATTTGAAAAATTTTGAGGGGGAGGAGAGGTCATTAATTCATGTAGCTCAGCCTTGAATGAAATGAGCTATTAAGAACTTAGGTTATAACTAATGGATTAATTAATCACATGGTAGTAATTTTTCTTTTTATAAATATGTTTTGGTATAGTAAGAGTGATGAATCTAGCTTCACTGTTCTTTATTTTTATGTAGGCAGTCGAATGGCTAAGTGAACTTCTGGATGCCCTGCTTAAGACCCACATCAGATTGGGTGATGATGCTCAGGAAACAAAAGTTTTACTGGAAAAGCATAGAAAATTTGTTGATGTTGCACAGGTGCAGAATTGGTTATCTTCCTTTTCTACAAGCTCAGTGTTTGAATAGCTTTCTGCATGATTATATTGTAACTTAACCCTCCAAGTCCTAGAAGGTTAGTCATGTTATTCCAGAAATATCACAGAACTAAGAAAGTGTCAGCTGATACATCAAAACTAGCCTGCATAAACTTGAGAGGGTTTGTGTTTTCCTGAATGTGGGTTCTGTATTCTCCCTCTAATTTTTATATTGATGCCATTTTTTTAGGCAGTCCACCTGCTCATTTACTAAAATTAGTAAGGAATATGTGTTAGTATTGGTAAAGTAGAAGTCTCAGTTTCTTCGTCTCATCAGTGTTAGTACAACAATACAAACTGTGTGTGTGTGTGTGTGTGTGTGTGAGAGAGAGAGAGAGAGAGACAGAGAGAGAGAGAGAAGTATCTTAATTTATTTTCCCTAATAATTAAGCACTCAGTGAACAGTTGTGGTTTCCTGTGTGGGATGTAAAGTGCCCTCTAAAGTGTCCATTTTCACCTACTTGTTGGTTAGTGAATGAATAGACATTCATTTTGGCCAGTGGAATTAAGCAGACTGATATGAGAAAAACAGAATAAGAGAACGAAGTCTAACAAGGAAGAAACTCACTAAAAAGTATCGCTTTCTCATCCTTTTTTTATACATGCACTTAATTTATAGTAGTAAGTGCCAGTGGAGTCATTCAGTATTGATTTCTGGTAGTGTTACTCATTGGTAACCATAGTCCTCCTGTACACTTTTCCATCTCTCTTTTCAGAATTCTTTTATTGTAATTTCATCTATACTTTGTTTTTAGAGCACTTACGACTATGGAAGACAGTTGCTACAGGCCACAGTTGTGTTGTGCCAATCTCTGCGCTGCACGTCTCGATCATCTGGGGACACACTTCCTCGACTGAACAGAGTGTGGAAACAGTTTACGATAGCGTCTGAAGAGAGAGTCCACAGGCTGGAAATGGCTATTGCATTTCACTCAAATGCCGAAAAGGTTTGCTTTTTAAAAAAAATGTAGTCTCAGTAGTCTTTATTGCTTGTCTTTAAAATGTATTACTTTTAATATTATAATGATGTAGTATGTTTGGTTTTTTTCTTACTCCACCTTCTGTTAATCCTACTGTTAACATTTGTTTAGATATAATATATTCTTAGAGAGTTCAGAGGAAATCTTCTTAGTGATCCATACCAGTGCTGGCATACTGTGCTTGGAGAAATCCAAAACCATCCAGGAGTTCTCTCTCAACAATGCTTCTCTTCTCCCCAGACCTGGCGCCCAGAATGTGCTCTCTCTATTCAGGGTGGCATGACTCCCATCTCTTTCATTATACAAGAAAAGGGTACTTTGCCTCTGCATCCACTACTAATTGTCATAACATTTTTAAAAGGGCATTTTGTAATTTTATAATGTTTAAGGTAGAGAGACTACCCAACTCAATCAATGAGAGTAAAGATAAAAATAAAAGATTTTTTCATGTGTTATCTTTAAAGATTCATTCTAGAATTTGTTATTTAATGAATTCATTAGTCCCAGAAATAAAAAATGAAATATGTAGTGTTATTTGGGTGAGTTTTCAGCAGAGCCCTTTTCAGAACTCTGCACAGAGAAAATTTGTAGCACCCAATCAACCCTTACATTTCTACTCCAAAGAGGAGCTTCATTATGTAGTTAACTTTGTTGTGATCTTACACAGTGAAAGTTTATGTGTGGGGGATGTTCAATATAATATGAAATATGAGAAACCTAAGATATAAGTGTGATAGCCTAGTCTAAAGAATAGAAGAGTTGTTATCAGGAATTAGTTCCTGTCTTGTTCTGCAGTACATCTCTTGGGAAGGGTTCATAGTTAACTCTTCCTGAGCTGGTCACTGAACTGCACAGGTCAGTGTTTTGGTTTAAAATAGGCCTAATGATGATAAATGTGAAAATATACATAAAATGGCTTAACTTGTTTATCTACTGATTGTTTTAATGAAAAGTTTTTATTGAAGTATATTAACACAGAAAAGCATACAGATCATAAATGTTCAGTGAATTTGTTGAATTCAGTCTGTTCGATGAATTTTCCATGAAGTGAACACGCCTGTGTAATCAGCGCAGTATTCAAACAACAGGACATTACTAGTACCCCAGAAGCTCTCCTCCCTTCTTTTAGTCACATTGCTCCTTCTGCCCCTTCCTCCTAAGAGTGACTACTGGCCCAATTCCTAACACTGCTGGTAGTTTTTTTAAATTCTTAATTAATTAATTAATTAATTAAAATTCAAGTTAGTTAACATACAGTGTAGTACTGGTTTCAGGAGTAGAACCCAGTGATACATCTCTTACATACAAAACCCAGTGTTCATCCCAACAGTACCCTCCTTAATACCCATTGCCCATTTAGCCCATCCTGCCCACCTCCCCTCCAGTTTGTTCTGTATTTATGAGTCTTTTATGGTTTGCCTTCCTCTCTGTTTTTATCTTATTTTTCCTTCCCTTCCCCTAGGTTCATCTGTGTTTCTTAAATTCCACATACGATACTGCTTTCAAAATGTATCTGTGAGGCTACTCTGCAATACAATATGGAGGTTCTTCAAAAAGTTAAAAATAGAACTACCCCTATGATCAAGCAGTTGTACAACTAGGTATTTACCCAGAGAATTTAAAAATACTGAAAGGGATACATACGTCCTGATATTTATAGTAGCATTATCTACAATAGCCAAACTATGGAAGTAATCCAAGTGTCCATCCATAGATGAACAGATAAAGAAGGCATGGCATATATACAAAATGGAATATTACTCAGCCATAAAAAAGAATGAAATCTTGTCATTTGCAGCCAAATGGATGGAGCTAGAGAGTTTAATCCTAAGTGAAATAAGTCAGTGAAAGACAAATACTCATATGTGGAATTTAGGAAATGAAAAGAAAAAATGAGGAAAGGGGGAAAAAAGGGAGAGAGAGGCAAACCAAGAAACAGACTCTTAACTATAGAGAGCAAACTGAAGGTTACTAGAAGGGAAGTGAGTAAGGGATTAGTTAAATAGGTGATGGAGATTAAAGAATGCATTTGTGATGAGCACAGGGTATTATATGGAAGTGTTGAATCACTGTATTATACACCTGAAACTAATATTACACTGTATGTTAACTAACTGGAATTTAAACAAAAACTTAAAAAAAAACATATCTGCAAGGGCATTTTAAGATCTAGACTTCTTTTAAGAGGTCATATAAGAATGTACATGGTTGACAGTTTTTTGCATAGAGCATTAATGTTACTTTTTCTTCGGCTACCTGGCCTTTTTTTCTTGTGATTTCTATAGTAAGCTCAATTATAGATTACTTACTCTTCAAACCTTTGTAAAGCTTTTTGTCATCAGATGTTATTTTCTTCTTGACTGTGTTTTACTTTATACCAATATGCATAAATATAATCATAACTATAAGCAACTTACATAGTATAATGACTGAGAAGATATTTAAATTGAGTCTAGAACTTAAAAAGTTCTATATGAGTAATGCTGAAATGAACAGATTGGGTTAAGTAAAGTAGAATGCAAAAAAAAGTTGCAAATATAAACACTTCTCGATTCCCCATATTTTACATTTATTTTTCTTATGATCTAGAGTGCACCTTTTATTTAAAGCATATCTCAGTGCGGACAAGCCACCTTTCAAGTGTCACAAGGCACTTGTGGGCTGGTTGCTAATCTATTGACCAATGTGGGCCAATACCTGTAGACTAGCTATTCTAAATTACAGCATATTCTTTGTTCCTTTCTTCCTTCTTCTCCTCTGCTTTCCTCACCTTTCTAAATTTAGATGGTAAGAGTTAAGGAAATAATGTATTATCAAGGACTGTAGAACTTCCTATATTTGTTGAATTATAGTCTTAACAGTTTATCTCAGGTAAGTCAGCAGATCAGTTTTTAAAATAACTGTAATGTCTGTTTAGGTCATCCCATCAGTTCTGTTTGTATACTTGAGTATATGTGGTTTTGCATTTATATTTTCTTTCACTTTTTAAAATTCTTTAAGTTTATTTGTTATTTTGAGAAGAGGGTGAGGGAGGGACAAAGAAAAGGAGAGAATCCCAAACAGGTCCTGTGATATTATTAGCACAGAGCCTGACACAGGGCTCAATCTCATCAACTGTTAGATCATGAACTGAGCCAAAATTAAGAGTCGGGTGCTTGACCATCTGAGCCACCCAAGTTCCCCTCTTTCATTTTTTAAGTCTATAAGCTGTTTGAGATCAAAATCTATATCTCAGTCACATCCCAAGCTGCTAAATAAACATTTAGTACAATAAATACTTAATGAATGAAGGAATACTTTGTAAGTGCACTTTGAACTTACTTTTCCAAATAGTAGTTAAGTATTATTTTTTTCTTAGAAATCACTATAGACCTTTTGTATTCCAATTATATATTATTAGTAAGAATTATGTATTTCATTTTGCTTGAATATTTTGAGCCAGCTTCATCAGTAATCAGTCTTCTATAAGGGTGTACATGAAGATGCTAAGAACAAAACAAAAATGCTGAATTTATATGAGCTTGATTGCCTTTCTATAATTCTTGATTGAAGATACCATTTTATTTGTTGCAGATTTTGCAAGACTGTCCAGAAGAGCCTGAAGCTATTAATGATGAGGAGCAATTTGATGAAATTGAAGCAGTTGGGAAATCACTTTTGGATAGATTAACTGTTCCTGTAGTTTATCCTGATGGGTACGGTACATGTTCTTAAAATTTTGTCTATTTATTGATGAGGGCTTAAAGTGAAACCAAGAGAGGAAAATCTTTTTTTAAAAAGCCAAGTAAATTAGCTTTGGTTCACATCTTCAGTTCCTACAATAAATTCGTTTGTAATGAAAAGAAATGCAAACTCAGCTGTTAGCAGAAGTGGATTTGGTACCTGCTGCTATCAAATGTGCTTCTTGACAGCTTATTGTAAAAGCAAGATTGTTGATTGGGTTGATAGTCCTGGGTTCGTTCTGAGCCTTGGTTGTGATGATAGGGAGTAGGGTGACTTTGGGCTTCATCCAGGGAAAGGAAGGGAAGTGGAGGGATGTAATGTATAGTGAGCTTATAATATATCAAGAATTATAGAAAGGCAATCAAGCTCATGAAGTTAAGCGTTTCACTTCATTATTTTTGACCAAACAGTGCTAGACTGGTATGATTATTCCTGATTTACAGGTGCTGAAATTGAAGCTCAGAAAGATTAAGTGAAGTGTTCAGGATTTCACAGCTTGTAAGTGGAATTGCAGTACATTGTTAGGTCTGTCTGGCTCCAAACATGGTCTTTTCAGTATGCTATATGGATTCATAATTTTTTTATTTGCAAAATGATGGGGTCCTGATTCCCACATTCCTTTTACATTTCAAAAGTTGATAGTAAAAGTAAGAAATAGTCTCAGGCAAAGAAATGGGCCAGTAGATGAATCTGAAGGAGCTTCATCCCTGAAGATCTTAGACCTTCTCATTGAAAATAATTTATAAGTAATCCAGAGGATATTTAATTCAAATGACAGAGAAGCCAAATCATTGGATACATCTGTCTTATGTTGTCGAATAGTATAATGGATAGGATTGTCATCTCTGGAATCAGATTTCTTAGGTTTAAATCTCAATTCTACCCCTTAGTAGCTGTAACACCTTGGGCAAGCCATTCAGCCGTTCTGTGCTTCAGTTTTGTCATCTAAAAAATAGGGATATAAAATAGGGATATATGATTCATACCTCCTCAAGTTACAGGTGCAGGGGAATTACATGAGTTAAATGTATATAAATTACCTAAAACCAGTCTGATACATAGTAAGTGCCACTACTACTGTGTCATGAAATTTTATGATTTTTTGGAATTTATTTTGAAGTTACAATTTTATTCCCTTGAAAGAATATATTTTTAGTCTCTATTTATGTAATCTTTGCTCATGGCCAAACTTGAACCATCAAAAGTAGCCTAAATACATGTTATGTATCTACAGTGTATAAAAGAGTAAAATCTAAAAATTTATGAATTCAGCTTGTAATAGTACTAAAGCAGTGTCTTCTGGTTGTTCCACGAACCCCCCACTCCCATTTCTACATTTCACAGCCAGTTACACCCATCTCCTGTTCTGCTCAGGACATCCTAGGAGCATCTGTAACTGGCATTTTTGCTTGGGCTTCTCCTTGTTCCACAAATAGCCATGTAGCATTTCCTCATGTGTTTAAGATTGAAGAATAAGTACTGTGTGTTCAGATTTTACAACCACTTTAATATTTGAAATTATTATTCTGTTCCAATTGTAGGATAACCTTTTGATGCTATACAAAGTTTGTTTGACAGAAAGCTTATTCAGATTTCTCTTTTGTAACATTGTCCTGGAAAAATAAATTAGATGATCTCTCTGAATTCACTGCTTGAAGACTCAGGTTCAAATCCTGGCTTCCCCACTGTGTGATCCTATATAATCATTTAATTTCTAGGCCTTAGTTTCTGATCTTAAAAAATGCAGATCTTAACCAGATAATTTCTTCCTTCTCTCTCCCTCCCTCCCTCTCTCCCTCCCTTTCTTTTTCTTTCTTTTTCTTTTTCTCTTTCTTTCTTTCCTTTTTTTTCTTTCTTTCTTTCACATTTATTTATTTTTGAAAGAGAGAGAGCACAAGTGAGGGAGGGGCAGAGAGAGAAAGAGACACAGAATCTGATGCAGGCTTTAGGCTGTCAGCACAGAGCTCCATATAGGGCTTGAACTCACGAACTGAGATCATGACCCGAGCCAAAGTTGAACACTTAACTGAGTCACCCAGGTACCCCTTAACCAGATAGTTTCTAAGAACTCTTCTAGCTCTAAAGGATTCCAGTGACTCTGAATACAGTATCTTTACAAGTAGGATAACATTAAATGATTTTTATTTATTAAAGTCTCAAATGATGCCTTAACATGAAATGGATATTTTATTTGCCAGCTATATTAAACAGTTGGTGTATATAACCCTTATCATTGAAGGACACATACAGGTTTCATATTTGTGTAGCTTATGTACCTTAAATGGACAAGTAAAATATTTCCCATGTTTCATTGTTTCCTTTATGGTTTCATTGTTTGGTTGTGGTGTTCAGTTTATTGAGCTTATCATAAGTAAATATTTAATACCACTATTGTTTTTCTTTCAACATATCTTCATATATTTTATACCATTTATAAAACTGTTTCTCTGCAGGGCACCTGGGTGGCTCAGTTAGTTAAGCTTCTGACTCTTGATGTCGGCTCAAGTCGTGATCTCATGGTTCAGGAGACTGAGCCCTGCATTGGCCTTTGCACTGAATATGGAGCCTGGTTGAGATTCCCTCTATTCCTTTCTCTCTCCTCCTCCCTGGCTCATGCCCTCTCTCTCTCTCGCTCGCTCAGATATTTTTTAAAAAGAATAAAAAATAAATTTAAAATAATGTTTCTCCTACTGAATTTTTACTCAAAGATACACAGTATGGTTTGCAAATGAACTAACGCCATATCACATAGATAGTTTTTATGGTTAATCTTTGCTTCCTTTTGCTCTTGCTATGGTCAGTGGATTTGTATTAACCTGATTGGGGTTTTTCTGTTTTGATTTTTAGAAGTGAACAATATTTTGGGAGTCCAAGTGACATGGCTTCCACCGCAGAACACATCAGAGACAGGATGAAACTGGTTAGTCTCAAAAGGCAGCAGCTGAGACGTCCTGAAATGATGACCACAGAGAGCTAATAGCTACCAGCTTCCCACAGGTCTTCAGTTCATTGTCCTGCATGTCGTTGGCTTACTACAGCATTAGCTGCAATACATGAAGATACATTTCACAGCCAGGATAAGCCTCATTTCTTTCCATTTTACGTTTCTCTTTACATATTAACACTTTACAACTACCAAGGCATAATTATTTAACATGCTTTGAGACCATAGACTCCAAGTATCTTAAAAGAAGGAACTGTAAACATTGCACTGAAAACTTGCTTTAAAGCTTTATTTGACCTGTCAATTTGTAGATGAACAACTGGTAATAAGCTTTGAATGGTGCTAATAAGAGTTTAGGAATTCTCTCTATAAAAAAATGGTTGACCTTCCTCCCCAGGTGATGTAGTAAATTTAGATGATAGTTAAATTGTTACTAGTAGACAGTGGTGTACTCAAAAATTTTACTTGTAATTCTTCAAAATTGATTATTTTTATTGTGTCAGTATGAAGAAAATCTTCAGATCTTTGATATATCATTCATTAAAAGACAGTTTCCTATTTGTATTGATAATGTATTAAAAGTTGTTTGTGCTTAATAAAAGGCTTCTTTTAAACATCTTATTTAATTTGGTGGTTATATACTGTTTCCAGACATGAGTGCCTTAATTAAAAGGGCATTCTTAGGATTATGAGGCTGGCTTAATATTTGCTTTTTTCATGTTGATTGCACGTATTTTTGCCAGGAAATTCATATGTAAGCATGTGTATGTAATAAGCATGTTTAATTTTGAGAAATGTGAAGAGCAATTTAGATCTTAAAAATAATGGAATACTATTTCTAATTGTTCTCTTCTTCAATTTGAAAAATGTTATCCAAATTATTAACTACCCTGAAGATACTTTATCTTTGGGGAGGAGGTGTGGGGAAGAAGACATACATAATTACTTAAGTTAATCCTTTATATCAGAGGAATATTTCCGGAACTAAAATAGCAGTTGTCAATAAAATATAATTTCTCAGTACTAGAAGCAGAAGTCTCAAGTCTAATAACAAAACTGTTCAACTCTTTTAGAAATAAAATTTATAAAATGTTAGTGCTTTTAAGTTTATATTAAGTTTAAATGGTAAGATAGATACGTAATTTTTGTGTTAATTTTTATTTCAGAAAATGTTTTTGAAAAAGATTAAAAATACTTTTTTAGTCTGTGATCAATACAAAATTATGCAAAGAATTGTATGCTGTTTATTTTCACGTCTACAGCGATATTCATGTATCTTGCAATGCACAAAACTCCCTCCGAACCTACTGATTTCTCCAGCCTTCTTCACTGCCAGGCTTCTCAGAGAAATCCATATCCATCCTCCCTGCATCCTCCTCACCCACTGCTCAGCCCTCGCAGCCTGGTGTGATGCAGCACTGCAGTGAGAGTGTTCTCAGTGGGCTCTTGCTTACTGAGTTGAATGATGTTTTTTTCTGTGTCTGCATTGTTTATCCTCAGTCTCTGCAATGTTTATACCACTTAGCAGCCTTTCCTAGACAGTGTCTGCTCCCTCAAAGGTGTTATCCTCTGACATAACTGTGAGCACAGTCACGCAGCTCTTACTTAAAGTGTATCTACTCAGATGTGCTCTCAGATTCTGTCTTCGGAATGCTTCTGGGGGTATCTCATTCCTAGGGTTTCTGTTTTATTGCACTGTTTGCTGTTATATATCTGGTTCAAAATTCTAGACTCATACTTTCAACTACCCGCTTGACATTTCAGCCTAGATGAAGTATCATGTTTTTCACCTTTTTTTCTCTCTGAGCAATTTTGGTTAAAGGTGCAGCCTTTTTTTCTAGTCAAATGTGCCAGAAAATCTGGGGGAAATGTTTGCCTTCTTTTTTCTTATGCTGCCACTGCTTCTGAAAACATCCAGGAAATTCTTTCTATATTTGATAATCTTCTCAAGCCTTTTAGGACTTAACTTCTGAGCATAAACTTTTGTGATTCTTCATTTTTGGTCTTCATAATGGTGCTTACCACGTGCTACAATTGTTTATTGATGTCTGTGCCTGCTATATAATAATCTCTTTTGAGGGAAGGAATCTTGTGGGATTCTCCTGTTCCCAGCCTTTTCCTCATATGTGATAGTTGCTTTACTTCTTCTGTATGCGAATGGTCTGTTGTAGGGATTAGTAATAGTCCCCCTTATAGTATAGTCCGAAGTATATTTTAAATATATTTCCTAAAGTTACAAATTAATCTACTCCTAAGGAAGTGATTTGGTATTTCAGATACTTATATATTGGGTAATTTAGATAGTTACATTCAATATCTATTCTACCGAACTTCATTGTGGATAGAAGTGCTTTTATTAAGACTTCGCTAGAAAGGAACCGCACTGGAAGTAAAGGGGCTCTTAGTTTTATCATCATCTCGACTACTAGTTGTCCAGTGAGTTAATTTTTAATATGCCTTAAGCTATCCTGCCTACACCAAGAGTAAAATAAGGCAACATCTGGAAATGTTATTTGTAATTTGACTATTTCAGATGAAACTGAATATGCTTTTGACATAATATTGTTGCTCTTCATTTGTAAATTTGCTGCTACTTTCTACATGTATATCTGTATATACACATACAGTTATGATTAAAAACCCAACAACACCCTAATGTGATCTTTTTTCATAGCATCATAGTGCACCTAGGGTACACATGAAGGAAGTGACTGCAGTCTGTTTGAAATCACGAGCTCTTTTATACATCATAAATTAACGTTGGCTCACAACTGGAGAAAGAAGCATCGTTTCTACATGCCATCTATTGGTATATGCCACACCTTTCCACATCACTTTAGCTCATCTCAGGGAATTCTTGAAGTGTTAACTGGACTAGTTTTGGTTTGGGGGGTTTTTGTTTTTCTCTTGCCTTCTTACTGTGTAATTGCTCTTTAAGCTCAATATATAAGTTTTGACAGCTGTCCTTCGCATGTCTGACCCAGTAGAGTGATGATGCAAAGATGGTACCTTGATTTCAGAAAAAATTGACTTCATTCCCAGTTATTGTTGAAGATGACTGCTGATGGTGATGAGACAGCTCACCCTGCCAGCCAGGAGGGTGACGGCAGGCCTGAGCTTCGTCACCGGGTACAAGATTGGATACCACTCTCCCTTCATAAGCATTTAAATTAGCCAGGCTTCTGAGTGTTACCTAGAAGGGTGTGTTGTTTCATTACCCCGTCAGTTGAAATATGGAATGTGCTGTTTCGTTTACCATTGTTGGTGGCATAATCTAAGGTGAACATGACAGTTACTTTTCTGATCATGCTGCTCAAGCCATACTTTCTGATCTAAACCTGTTGTAACCAGTGATGTGATTGTGAGAGAAGATGAATGTATTTCATGGTACAGTCTACAGTCAGAGGAAGAACTCAGAATCCTCTACTACATTGTAGATTCCCTGCCACAGATATTGCTGTGTACTTTTCCCATAGTAAAACCCTGTTATTACTAGGAACTGCACGTACTCTGGTTGCTAAGCTCTCCACACCATAAGTTGTTGAAAATGGTATGGGGAACTGCCATCAGTGACAAGAGTTACATGATTGAGGTAACTTCGGTTAAAACCCCAAAGGAAAAATTCTCTAGAATTAAGGAGATGGGCTGGAATGTACCTGCCGCGTTAACCTAGTTAGCAGATTTACCAGTGTTAACTCTGAGTTCTGAAAATAAAAAGCTTCAAATGGAGGAAATGGAAAATACACTCCTGGTATGGAGGGCAGCCGATACCTCGATGAGACAAAATTAAGTACTGATTTAACATCTGACATTATGTGGTTTCAGTGTGTGCTATAGAAAAGTCTATGTTTAGCCAAGAAGCATAAATAGTGGTAAAAATAGTAAAGATCATAAAAAAGCTAAAGTAAGAACTATACCAAATATAATGGAAAGAGTTTGGAATTTCAATATCTGATTTCAAAATCTGGCTTTGCCATTTACTGACCTTTGTAAAAATTACTAAACTTCTCTGTGTCTATAAATACAATCATACTAAAAAATGTGTTGAATATTATGTTCAAGTGGAAGGAATTATTACTATAATTATATTTTCAGAATGGAAAATAGAGCATTCTTTAATCTTGCTCTTTTCTCAGATGGTGAGCATGGGGTCGTGGGAGAAATGGCACATTGTTTATGCTCACCGCCCTGAGCTCCATTTCCCCTGCATTCAGAATTGCATACTGGAGATCCAAAGGGTGGAGTTGGTGAGCTCATCAGTAAATAACAGGACTTTTAAATCTGACGAATTAACTCTTTTATGGCAGGATGGTAGACCAGCGAGATGGAAGACAAGTGAGGAGTATCATCTACTTTGAGGGTGACAGGACATGACAGAGTGCCATTAATAAATAAATAAAAGTAAGTAAAAGTCATACTCAGAGTGGATCTCAGAGAGTCAGCACCTACCTGGACAGATAACAAAAGCACAAATCTGTTACAGTATCCTAAAAAGGAGGTAAAAAACATGACTTGAGACCACCATTAGTTCTGCTATGGTTAGAGAGGAGCAATCTTGATAAACTTGGGGCAGTGGTAATAACAGACCAGCCCTGTAATAGAGACTGATAGAATTAAGGGTGCTCTGTGAAATAGTATAAATACAGAGCAGTGTGTTTTAAGACTGAAAAAGGTTGATAGAGATAATGCTGAATTACACAACTGCAGTATTTTAGAGCAAACTTGAAAATTTGGCAACACTAGTCATGTGCTTCAAGAAAAAGTAGAACCTGCACTTGAGAGATCAAAGGAAAGTCAGAACTGTGACTAAATATTTTGAAAGCAGTGAGTAAATTTTTAAAAGATTATTTTGTTAGAGAACTCCTATGAGGCTGTATGTGTGTGTGACTACATAATTATATAGAAATTGTTAGCAAATAACTAAAAATAGTTACCAGCCACTAGATGGTAAGTGCAGTGTTGTTATGAATTTTAAGTCAGGCATGTGGAAAACTACTCTGACAAAGGCCATTGAAGTCTGAGGCCTGTCTTCGTGAATCTGAAGGAGTCACCTTAGAAGTATTTACAGGTTATATGCCATCACTTTAGGGTGCCCCCAAGTGAGTCCCTCCTTGGAGAGACGGAAGGGTAATCAGATATCCTTCCACTCAGAATATAGGGGCCTGTGCAGTATGATCAAACCTCACGCAGTGTTTTGAGTCTACACAGCTTTTCTGCTATAGTTGCCCTAGGTCTTTTTTGGTTTAGAAGTCAGGTAAAAACTTCTGTGCATGATATTTCTCAAGAATGTGTCTTGTATCTTAGCTCTTGCATTAGTCTACATTGCCAACAAATTTGCTCAGAATATATGGTCAATAATGTGTATTCAGAATATATGGTCGATAATATGTATTCTACTTTTAAAAGGTGTGAGGGGATCAAAAGGTCATGGACAGTTTTGAGCCATATAGATTTGAGCTGATTCCTCACCTTACACTCAGGAATATCTTTTCACAGGCTCTTAAGTTTCTAAATTGACACTGATTGTGGAAGAATTCGATGATTATCTTGCTATGAGATCAATTATGAAATTTTCAGTGGCATTGTTTGGTAAGTGTTGCACCCTGGAATTCTCCAACATTTTATAAAAATTTTCAAACCTACAAAATTAAAACTTCACGATGTATTCATCACCCAGGTGATACTTAACATTAGCTATGCTTGTGTTATCATATACTAGTCCACCCATCCGTTCACTAATCCACATTATTTTTTTTTTTGCATTTTAAATTGCAGACAGATTTACACTTTCTACTAATAACTTCAGCATACATATCAACTAGAGCTCAATAATATGCTTACCACATATTATAATGTAAAATTAGCATACAATGAAATGCATAAAAAGGGTGCATTATTGAGTTCTGGAAGATGCATACAGTGCTATCAAAATGTAAAGTGTTCTCAGAAAATTCCCATTTGGCCTTTTCTAGTCAATCCTTGACCCCACACCCTCCCAAAGGCAACCACTGTTCTTTTGTCTACCACAAATCAAAGTTATGTAAATAGAGCCACACAGCATGTACTCTTTCTAGAAGCCTCTTCACTTACTATGTTTTGGAGATTTATCCATGTTAGGTGTATTGGAAGTTCATTCCTTTTTTTGCTGTGTTCTTCCATTGTATGACTATATTGCAGTTTATCCATTTTCGTATTTATGAATACCTGGGCTGTTTCCAGCATTAGTAATTATAAAATAAAGCTGCTATGATTATCTACAAGTCTTATGTGAACGTAGCTTTCATTTCTCTTGGGTGAATACCTAGGATTAGAATGTCTGTGTCATAGGGTAGTTTTAAAAGAAACTGTTAAACCTTTTTCAATGTGGTTACACTGTGTCCTGGATTTTCACTATATTTTGGATGTGTAGAAAGGTGTAAACTATTTTTATGATCCATATTTGAAATATTAGAAGTGGGTTTGTGATAGAACTGGTGTTAATAGTTGGCAGTTGGTATTTTTTGAGAAAAGAAATACCTGTCTGCCCCAAGTAGCTCCCCAACGGGTTTATATGCCTGAAATTTTAGCATTAGTTTCACTTCTTGAAGGATTGAAGCACTTCCCAAGTATGGTGATATGTTAGCTAGAAGAAACAGCACTGGTTTGTTTATGTTACTAACTTTGCCACCTGTTTTTGGTAAGTGAAATAAGACCGATTAAACAAAAGGTTACTTCTGTTAAATTGGAGTAGAAGGGGTTGTCAAAAACATGTACGCCTAGTCTGTTCTGGGTACAGCAATGTGAGGGAGAACCTCCTGATTGCGAGAGCCCCCCAGTTGGTCACCAAGCAACCAGAAAACATGGTGGGAAGAATTCTACCTCACTGTTGGGATAGGGGATAGCTATGTTTTTTGCAGGACATTTTAGCCTTTACAGATCATATTTTCTGTATTTTTTTTGTTTAGCACCACCTAGCTGTAATTGTTTCACACCCTAGCAACTTTGCTATTCACTGTGTTTTACCCTTCCTGCCTGTTATATTACATATAGCAGTTACCTGTATAAGCCTGTAAAATTATAATCATATGTATGTTTCTAATGCTTATGTTCAAAGATATTTATGTATGGTTCATCCAATCTTTCCTACTCAATTTTTAAGGGCTGAGATATTTGGCCTCTCCTGTAAACCCCTATAATGTTCCACACATTGTAAATGCAATAAAAATGTTAAAAACTATTATTAATGGTAGTATTGATATGTAGTTCTTTGATACGTTATCACTTTGGACAATAAATTTGGTTTCTGGTAATAAAAATTGTTCATAAAATCTAGGGAGAATTAAGTTCTACTGGTCTCTATAACATAATCTGATGAATTCTGCATCTTTGAATCTATTTGAATTATATTCTGTGAATATTTTCTAACAATATTTTCTAAACTATTTGATTAAAACGAAATGTAACTTCTTTACTCTGAAATAATGTGGAGTCCTAGAAGACAGAGGCTAAATACCCTTCCCCTTGTGGTTCTCATTCTCTCTCCAGCAGCCCCCCTATCCCACCTTCCCACAGGTTTGGCACAGTAATTCAGGGCTTGCTTTAAATCCTACATTGTCTGAAATTCTTAGATTCTTACCACAATAGGTAGTGGCTATGTTTCCTGTGATCTTACCAAGAAGTCCATTTTTACAATTTAAAAGGTGAATATATATTTAGGGCTTGGGAAAGCATTTTAGAACGAAGTTACCTATATTTAAAATAACAAAATTAATCATATTATGCTATAAATAATAGCAGCTCCAGAATGGCTACCAGGAATTTAGAATTGCCAAAATTTGGAAATTGGCAAGCCTTAGACCTTGTCCAATGATGTTAAGTACATTTGGGTGACAGTTCAACATATAAGCAAATGAAATATATATACATATGGTTGAGTGTCCAACTTAATTTCATTTTGGCTCAGGTCGTGATCTTAGGGATGTGGGATCAAACCCCACATCAGACTCCATGTTGAGTGTGGAGCCTGCTTCAGATTCTCGCTCTCCTGCCTGTCTCCTGCTCATGCTCACACGCTCTCTCTCTCTCTCTCTCAACAAAAAGAATGGACCTTTATTTTTAATAGATATTTTCATTTTACTATAGTATTCACCATCTTTAGATTTCCCATTAGACACTTGATGTATCCACAAAGCTGTTCTGCCTTCTGTGTAAAATCTACCCAAAAGGATTCATATAATCATAACTCTTAATGTGAAAGTCAAAATGAGCATAAGAAATACCCAATTTTTGCCAGGTCTGGAAGGAAGAGAACTACAGTAATAGATCAAAGTAACTAAAAATATATGGAAAAACTGGAAAAGAAGTGAACAGTAAGCATAAAAGCTTGTTTGTTTCCAAGATTAAATAAAATGTAATGATTAACAAACCACAATCCCTTATTAAATAGCCTTGCACTATACCAAACCCTAACATAGCTACCTTTGGAAGCTTACTTTTCAATTTAGTTACTTTGATAATTTGATATTAAGGGTATAGTCTTGAAAATATTTATTTATAAATGTTTATAAGAACAAGCAATTGGGGGGCACTGGGGTGGCTCAGTTGGTTAAGCATCTGACTCTTGATTTCAACTCAGGTCATGATCTCAGGGTTGTGAGATTAGCCCCACGTCAGGCTCTGTGCTGACAGCAGGGAACCTGTTTGGGACTCTCTCCCTCTCTCTACTCCTCCCCCTCAAAATAAACATTAAAAAAAATTGAAAATGCAAATATTTTAATAAATTTATCCTATAATATTCTACCATTGAAAATGTTATAGAAGTTTATTGAAACTGGTAGAAGTCTGAAAGATACTCATGATGTATTGTTTAGTGAAAAAAGGCAGATTCCAAAACTATAGGAATATCATCTATTTTTTAAAATAAAAATAGCTACTTGCAGAACTTTATTAAGTTACCTTTGAGATGTTGAATTAATAAACCATTGTAATTATGTTTTCTAGTTTTTCGAAAATGGATGTTTTAAAGCACTTCTAAATATAAAATGGCTGCCAAGTATATTCTTATATCCTGAAATATTTATTGCAACCACAGTTCTCAAGATGAGGCTATAAGAAGCTGACCTCAGGGCACCTGGGTGGCTCAGTCAGTTAAGTATCTGACTTCGGCTCAGGTTATGATCTCACGATTTGTGAGTTCAAGCCAGCATTAGGCTCTGTGCTGACAGCTCAGAGCTTGGAATTCACTTTGGATTCTGTGACTCCCTCTCTCTTTGCCCTTCCCACATTCATTCTCTGTCTTTCAAAAAATAAATAAATGTTTAAAAAATTTTTTTAAAGCTGACTTCTGAGGAGAAGATGACAGAGGAGTTGGGAGACCCTAGTCTTGCCTCATCCCTTGAAAACAGATAAATATCGAATAATTTTGAACACCCAAGAAATCGATTTGAGGACTAAGCAAAACTGCACGACTAGAGGCAGAAAAAACCCTCCGCATCATGGAAGGTAGGATGTACAGAGTTGATCCGGGGGAGGGAAGAGCTGCAGTGCTGCAAAGGAGAGGAAGCCTGATCATGGAGAGGAACGAGAGAGAAAGCGTAAAAGCATACACAGGGAATTGCACAAGAAAACCACTGACTGGGAAAGGGAGAGGGGCTGGAGACTGCACATTTTTATAAGCAGCAAATTGCAGAGTCTGAAGTTTTGGAGGTCTGTGCCATTGCTGGGATTGTGTTTGGTGGGAAAGGAGGGTGGAGACTCAGGAGCCAACAGTGTGGGTTGAGGATTCCATGGGTAACACAGTGAGAAGCAGTTCCATTCTTGGAGTGCTTTGGGAAGTGGCAGCACGGCCTCTCTGGGGACAAAGGAACCTGTAGCATAGGAACAAAGACACTAGCTGAGGGCAGCAGACCCTGGTGCTTTTCGCTGCACTTTCACTGTAAACTCTGAAGTGCTGCACGGATACACAACTGATTTCTTTTGGGACAAGCCAGCGTCAGCCACAGGGCAGCAAGAACCCCAGAGGATCAGCACGGTCCACACTGCAGACCTCTTAAAATTTGGAGTTTTGAAACCTAGCCACACGCCTGAGATAAAACACAGGAATGCTTTGCCACCTGACAGGCAGATAGCTCAGATGGAGGCAGGGTGAAGGCAGGGACCTGGCAGAAGCTGAAAACGGAGGTAATTATTTGCTCTTCTGTGAGGGCTTCCTGAAGAGTGGTGGGCACAAGCTACCCATTCTAGGAACAAGAGATCAGGGTGATGACGTTTCTCCCCCATACATCAACACTGACCAACTTCAGGGAGCAAAACAGTGTCACCAGTGGAGGCTGGAGCCCTTTACACCAAGTGCTGCCCCCGCTGAACCCTCAGGTGCTTCTCCATTAGGGCAAGTCTGTCTGAGAAGACCCCTCCCCAGTAAGAGCAGCACAGACTCCTTGCAGGCACCAAGTCTAGTCATAAAATTGTGCAGACTTCAGGTTTATGGGAAATGAGATCTAGCTAATGTTTTTTTATTAAAACTTTTATTTAATTTCATTTATTTTATTTATTTTGGATCTAGCTTCTTTTAACCAGTGAACCAAACCACACCTAGGATCTAGCTTTTTTTTTTTTTTTTTTGGTGGGGGTGGCGGCTCTTTGTAACATAGCTGTTAATCTCAGGAGCAGGAATACAATAGGCATTTCTAACTCTCCCTCTCCTCTCTCCTCCTCTCCCCACTCCTCCCCTCCCCTCCCCTCTCCTCTCCTCTCCTTTGTCCTCCTTTCTCCTCTCTCT
>NC_043702.1:52105752-52108991 GCF_006229205.1 Suricata suricatta
CACACACACACACACACACACACACACACACACACTGACCCAGACAAGGGATGCCTGGGTGGCTCAATCAGTTAAGAATCTCATTTTGGCTTGGGTTATGATCTCATGGTTCATAATTTTAAGCCCCATGTCAGCCTTTGTGCAGACAGCTCAAGACCTGGAGCCTGCTTCAGATTCTGTGTCTCACTCTCTCTCTCTCTCTGCCTCTCCCTCCACTTGTGTGCTCGCTTGCTCTCAAAAACAAGTAAACATTAAAAAAATTTTTGAAATGTGACCCAGACAAAATGACAAGACAGAGGAATTCACTCCAAAAGAACGAACAGACAGAAGTCACAGCCAGGGATTTAATCCAAACAGATAAAAGTAAGATGTCTGAACCAGAAAATAAAACAGTAATCATAAGGATACTAGCTGGGCTTGAGAAAAACGTTGAAGGGGCACATGGGTGGCTCAGTTGGTTGAGCGTCTGGCTTCAGCTCAGGTCATGATTTCACAGTTTGTGGGTTTGAGCCCCATATCAGGCTCTGTGCTGACGGCTAGCTCAGAGCCTGGAGCCTGCTTCGGATTCTGTATCTCCCTTTCTCTCTGACCCTCTCCTGCTTGCGCGCGCGCTCTCTCTCTCGCTCTCTCTCTCTCTCTCTCTCTCTCTGTCAAAAATAAATAAATAAATATTTTAAAAACTTAAAAAAAATGTTGAAGACACTAGAGAATCTCTTAGTACAGGGATAAAAGAACTAAAAACTAGTCAGGCTAAAATTTTAAAGAGCTATAATGGAGATGCAAACCAAATGGATGCAATGACATTGAGGATAGATGAATCAGAGGAGTGAATGATATAGAAGACAAAATTATGGAAAATAGTGAAGCTGAAAAAAGGGAAAGAAACATTGGATCATCAGTGTAGACTTAAGGAACTCAGCAACTCCACAAAGTGTAATGACATTCATATCATAGGAGTCCCAGAAGAAGAGGGAAAAAAAGGAGCAGAAGGTTTATTTGATTAAATTATGACTGGAAACTTTCCTAATCTGGGAAAGGAAACAGACATTGGAATCCAAGAAGCACAGAGAACTCCCATTAAATTCAACAAAAGCTGGCCATGACCAAGACATATCATGATCAAATTCAAAAAATACACAGGAAAGAATCCTGAAAGCAGCCAGGGGAAAACAGTCCTTAACCTACAAGGAAGGACAGATCAGGTTTGCAGCAGATCAGTCCCCAGAAACTTGGCAGGGTAGGAGGGAGTGTCCTGATATATTCAACATGCTTAATGGGAAAAATACACAGCCAAGAATCCTTTATCCAGCAAGGCTGTCATTCAGAATAGAAGGAGAGAAAGAGATTCCTAGCCAAACAAAAACTAAAGGAGTTTGTGACTACTAAACCATCTCTGCAAGAAGTTAGAAGGGGTACTCTTTGAATGGAGAAAAAAAGACTGAAAGCAGCAAAGACTAGAAGGAAACAGAGAACATCACCAAAAACACCCAACTTTACAAATAACATAATGGCACTAAATTCAATAATCACTCAGAATGTAAATGGACTAAATGCTGCCATCAAAAGATATAGATAGGGTATCAGAATGGATTTTTTAAAAAGCATCAATATGCTGCCTATGAGACACTGTTTTTAGACCTAAGACATCTGCAGATTGAAAGTAGGAAGACAGAATCATCTACCATGTTCATGGATGCCAAGAGAGCCTGAGTAGCCATAGATTTTAAACAAAGACTGTAACAAGAGATGAAGAAGGGCATTATATCATAATTAATAGGTCTATCAATCAAGAAGATCTAATAGTTATAAATACTTATGCCCCTAACTTGGAGGCACCCAAGTATATAAATCAATTAATAACAAACTCACTGATAATACAATAACCATAAGGGACTTCAACACTCCACGTATAGCAATGGATATGTTAAGCAGAAAATCAACAAAGAAATAATGGCTTTGAATAACACATTGGACCAGATGGATTTAATAGGTATATTCAGAACATTTCCTCCTAAAGCAGTGGGATACACATTCTTTTCAGGTGCACATGGGAGCTTCTCCAAAATAGATCACACAATGTGTCACAAATCATCCCTCAACAAGTACAAAAAGATTGAGATCATACAATGCATAGTTTCAGACCACAGTGCTACGAAACTTGAAGTCAAGCATGACAAAAAAATTTGTAAACACCACAAATATAGGGAGATTAAAGAACATCCTACTAAAGAATTAACAGGTGAGCCAGGAAATTTAAAGGAGAAACTAAAAAATACATGGAGGCAATTGAAAACGAAAACACACAGTCCAAACCCTTTGGGATATAGCAAAGGTGGTCCTAAGAGGGAAGTACATTGCAGTACAGGTCTACCTCAAGAAGCAAGAAAAATGCCAAATACACAACCTAAACATACACCTTAAGGTACTAGAAAAGGAACAGCAAATAAAGCCTAAAGTCAGCAGAAGGGAAATCATAAGGATTAGAGTAGAAATAAATGATATAGAAACAAGAAATAAAAGAACAGATTAACAAAACTAAGAGCTGGTTCTTTGAAAGAATTAATAAAATTGATTAACCCCTAACCAGACTTACCAAAAATAAAGTAGAACCCAAATAAAATCACGAGTGAAAGAGGAGCGATCACAACATTACCACAGAAATACAATTATAAAAATATGAGAAATTATATGCCGAAAAACTGGGAAATCTGGAAGAAATGGAAAAATTCCCAGAAACTTACAAACTACCCAAACTGAAACAGGCTGAAATAGGAAATTTGAACAGACTCATAACCAGCAAAGAAATTGAGTCAGTATCAAAAACTCTCAACAAACAAAAGCCCAGGAAGAGATGGCTTCCCAGGGGAATTCTACCAGACATTTAAAAAAAAAAAAAAAGTTCATACCCACTCTTCTCAAACTCTTCCAAAAAAACAAAAATGAAAACGTTCAAACTCACCTTAAAAGGCCAGTATTACATTGATTCCAAAACCAGACAAAGACTCCACTAAATATTTATTCTGGTTTTTTTAAAACTTGTTTTATATTAGAGAGAGAGAGAGTGAGAGAGCATGAGTGCGAACAGGGGAAGGGCAGAGAGATGGAGACAGAATCTGAAGCAGGCTCTAGGCTCCGAGCTGTCCGCACAGAGCCTGACACAGGGCTTGAACTTACAAGCAGTGAAATCATGACCTGAGCTGATGTTGGATGCTTAACTGACTGAGCCACCCAGGTGTCCC
>NC_043702.1:52109091-52140382 GCF_006229205.1 Suricata suricatta
TTTATATTAGAGAGAGAGAGAGTGAGAGAGCATGAGTGCGAACAGGGGAAGGGCAGAGAGATGGAGACAGAATCTGAAGCAGGCTCTAGGCTCCGAGCTGTCCGCACAGAGCCTGACACAGGGCTTGAACTTACAAGCAGTGAAATCATGACCTGAGCTGATGTTGGATGCTTAACTGACTGAGCCACCCAGGTGTCCCCAAAGACTCCAGTAAAAAAGAGAACTACAGGCCAATATCCCTGATGAACATAGATGCAAAAATTCTCAACAAGATACTTGGAAATCAAATGCAACAGTGTATTAAAAGAATTATTCATCACAATCAAGTGGGATTTATTCCTGGGCAGCAGAGGTGGTTCAATATTCACAAATCAATCACTGTGATAGACCACGCTAATAAAAGAAAGGATAGGAACTATATGATCCTCTCAATAGATGCAGAAAAAGCATTTGACACAACACAGCATCCATTCTTGATAAAAACCAGATCAAGGGAGACTATTGAATACTGAAAACAAACCATGGACTGAAGGGGGAGAGGAAGGGAGGGAGGGGGTGATAGTCATGGTGGAGGGCACTTGTGGGAAGAAGCACTGGGTGTTATATGGAAACCAATTTGACAATAAACTATTAAAAAAACCTTCAACAAAGTAGGTATAGATGGAACATACCTCAACATCATAAAAACCATATATAAAAGACCTATAGCTAATATCATCTTCAATGGGGAAAACCTGAGAGGTTTTCCTCTAGGGTCAGGAACAAAACATGGATGTCCACTGTCTCCATTACTGTTTAACATAGTACTAGAAGTCTCAGCTTCAGCAGTCAGACAAAAAGGTATAAAAAGCATTCATATCTGCAAGCAAGAAGGAAAAGTTTCACTATTTGTAGATGGGAAGATGCTCTATATAGAAAACCTGAAAGACTCCAAAAAATTGCTGGAGCTAATACATGAATTCAGCAAAGTCACAGGATATAAAATCAGTGTGCAGAAACCTGTTGCATTTCTATACACTAATAATGATGCAGCAGAAAAAGAAATCAAGGAATCTAATTTACAATTGCATCAAAAACAATAAGATACCTAGGAATAAGCCTAACCAAAGAAGTAAAAGTTCTGTACTCTGAAAATTATAGAACACTTATGAAAAAACTTGAAGAGGACACAAAGAAATGGGGAAAAAAATTCCAAGCTCAAGGGATTGGAAGAACAAACATTGTTAAAATGTCTGTATAACCCAAAGCAATCTATACGTTTAATGCAATCCCTATCAAATTAACACCTGGATTTTTTTGCAGAGCTAGAAAAAACAATCCTAAAATTTGTATAACCCCAAGAAACACCAAATAGCCAGAACAGTTCTGAGGAAGAAAGGCACCACACAAACTATATTATAAAGCTTATTTCAAACTATATTATAAAACTATAATAATCAAAACAGTGTGGTACTATCATAAATGTAAAAACATGGACCAGTGGAACAGATTTGAAAGCCAGACATAAACAATTATATACATAGTCAACTAGTACTTAACAACGAAGCTAAAAAGATTCACTGGAGAAAGAATGGTCTTTTCAATAATTGGTGTTGGGAAAACTTGATAACCACATACAGAAAATGAAATTGGAGATTTATCTTACGACAATCATTAAAATGAACCTATAAGAGGTTGAAGACTTAAATGTAAGACCTGAAACCATAACACTCCTAGAAGAAAACATAGAGATAAATCTCCTTGACATTGGTCTTGGCAACAATTTTTGGATATGGTAGCAAAAGCACGAGCAACAAAAGCAAAACTCAGTAAGTGGGATTGCATCAAACTTTTAAACAGCTTCTTTCTACACTGAAAAAAAAAAACATCAAAATGAAAAGACAGCCTACAAGATGGGAAAAAAATATTTGTAAAGCATATATCTGATAATTGGTTAATATCCAAAGTATATAACCAAAACAAAGAAACAAACAACCCACAATCATACAACTCAATAGCAAAAAAAAAAAAAAATCCAATTAAAAGACAGAGGAACTGAATAGATGTTTTTCCAAGAAGGCACACAGATAAAAGATACATGAACAGATGCTCTACATCACAAATACTAAGAGAAGTGCAAATCAAAAGCAATGAGATATCACCTCACACCTGTTAGAATGGCTGTCATCAAAAGACAATAGATAAGAAGAGTTGTCAAGGATATGGAAAAAAGGGAATCCTTGTGCATTGTTGGAGGGAAAGCAAATTAGTGCAGCCACTATGAAAAACAAGTTTCTCTAAACATTAAAAATAGAACTACCATATGATCCAGCAATCTCACCTCTGGTATATATCCAAAGGAAATTAAACATAACCTTGAAGAGATGTCTGCACTCCCATGTTTATTGCAGCATTATTCACAATAGCCAAGCTATGAAAACAACTGAAGTGTCTGTCAATGAATGAGTTGTTTGTGTACAATGAGAGATATGTGTACAATGAGAGATATGTGTACAATGGAAAATCATTCAACCATAAGAAAGAAGGAAATCCTGAGAAAGACAAATACTGTATGATCTCTCTTAAATGTGGACTCTTAAAAAAGCCAAACATAGGAACAGAATAGAATGGTGGTTACCAGGGGCTGGAAGACTGAATTAATGGGGAGATGTTCATCAAAGAGTACCAACTTCCAATTAAAAGATAAGTTGTGGGGATCTAATCCACAATGTGGTAAGTATAGTTAATAACACTGTATTGTATACTTGAAAGTTGCTAAGAGAGGACATCTTAAATATCTTCACTGTAAAAAGGAAATGGTAATTATAGAAAGTAATGGAGGTGCTAGCTAATGCTACAGTGGTAATTATTTTGCAATCAGCACATTGTACACCTTAAATTTACACGTTACGTATGTCTCAATAAGGTTGAAAAAAATAGTTGGAATACTAATGTTTCCAAGTCTAAAGTTTGTGATATCTTAAAGTATCTTTAAATATTTTCACAAGAATTTAAATATTTTTTATTTTTATTATTATTTTTGTTTATTATTTTTGAGAGAGATAGAGCATGAGTGGGGGAGGTACAGAGAGTAAGAGGGAGACACAGAATCAGAAACAGGCTCCAGGCTCTGAGCTGTCAGCACACAGCCTGACATGGGACTTGAACTAACTCCAGAATGGGCAAGATCATGACCAGAGCCAAAGTCAGACACGTAACCAACTGAGCCACCCAGGCACCCCAAGAATTTAAATATTTTTAAAACACCTTAAAATACCTGATTAATGTTACAACACAGTTTAGTACATGATATACCATTGTCAAAAAGGGGGAAGTAATGTGTTAGCAATTTCACAAATTAAACCACAGAGGGTAGTAGCTTAAAGTAGGTTGGAAATTATTACATTAAAGTATGAACTAAAGAAGTAGTGGAAAGGTGAAGGTTATTGTATTCAGGTATTTGGGGAGTCACCCAATGTTTAAACATGGTCCTATACACCTGTACATTTTATCTATATTATTTTTTTATGTTTATTTTTGAGACAGTGCATGTGAATGGGGGGGGGCACAAGGGGGGGCAGAGAGAGAGAGAGAGAGAGAGAGAGAGAGAGAGAGAGAGAATATGAATCTGAAGTAGGCTCCAGGCTCTGAGCTGTCAGCACAGAGCCTGACGCAGGACCCGAACCCACAAATAGTGAGATAATGACCTGAGTGAAGTCAGATGCTTAACTGACTGAGTCACCCAGGTGCCCCACCATGGATATATTTCTTAAATATCAGTGAGGTACATGGAAAGAAAAATTAAAATGCATAAAGTCATTTATTTTATTTTGATTATTTATTTTTTCTTTTTTTTCTTTATTTTTTCTTATTTTTTTCAGCCTTCCATGTTTCATATTCTTTTACTAGAAAGTTACACAGAATCATTTATTATTAATTTAACACTATCTGAGACATTTAACGTGATCCCATTTGGCTCATTCTGGAGTATTTCTTTTTCAAATTTCCTAGTAATTGGACTCTAGTAATTGGGCCATTTTAGAGATCACATGATACCTGGCTCTTTTTATTTTATTTAATTAATTTAATTTAATTTAATTTAATTTAATTTAATTTATTTTAATAGTTTATTTTCAAATTGGTTTCCATAATGCACCTAGTGCTTCTCCCCACAAGTGGTCCCCACCATGACCATCACCCCCTTTCCTACCTCCCCCTCCCCCTTCAGTCCATGGTTCGTTTTCAATATTCAATAGACATTCATGATTTGTGTCTTTCACTCTCCCCAGCTTCTCTTTACCCACTATGGTCCTCTGTTAGGTTTCTCCTGCTAGACCTATGAGTGCAAACATATGGTATCTGTCCTTCTCTGCCTGACTTATTTTGCTTAGCATGATACCCTCGAGGTCCATCCACTTTCCTACAAATGGCCATATTTCATTTTTTCTCATTGCCATGTAATACTCCATTGGATATATATACCACATCTTCTTGATCCATTTATCAGGTGATGGACATTTAGGCTCTTTCCATGATTTGGCTATTGTAGAAAGTGCCGCTTATTTATATTTAAAAATACCTGTGTAAAGTATGGGGAAGTCAGGAAAATAGAAATCTGAGAAGTTAAAAGTACATAAAAGAGATTTTAAGCAGACATTTGAGCAACAGATGCTTTTATTTCATGTTTCAAGGATAGGAAAAATGACCCTCTATGTATAATTTGTACAAATGCCTATAAAATTACTAAATAATCCTATAGTGAATTTTACTAGGAGAATTGATTTCCATTCTTCTATATCTAAAATGCTTAATAATGTGACTTCATTTTAACAACAACCAAAGGGGAAAAAAAAAGGAAGAACTATGATACAAACCCAAAGCAGTTTTATTACAATCTCAATTTACATCCTTGTATAAAAAGCTATCTGTATAATGATTGCTCACATTGATTTAGGAAATTCTTTACCAGGGTTCTTGTCATTTCCAGGACATTAGGCTTGGTGTATTTTTATGTTATAAAAGCCTTCTTGCCAAAGTGCTTCATGCATTTCATCTTTAGTTTTCTAATGGGGAGAACTGAAAACAGAGATGGAGTTTGGTACGTCTTGGTATAGGATTCTGTCTCAGGGCTCTGTCTTAGAAGTGCTCAACCATAGTTGAACTTGCTGAATGAAGGGTGTGTGTGCCATCCGAATGAATACTTTTTGACTTCACATTAGGATAAAAGGGCTTCCTCTCTGTAGTACTGGAGCAAAAGACTAAGAGGGAAGTAAGTGACTGGACCGTGGACTCACTTGGCTCATAAACTTGAATAAAACCACTGAATTTCTTCTGCCTCAATCCTCCAATTCCTGTGACAGAAGTAATAATCCTGTATTAACTGGAGTATATGATTGTTGAGGGGCCCAGCCAAATTCAGTGGTTACACGCTTTACAAATCTAAAGGAATTTGATGAGGATGGTGCCAATATAGGAAATCAGCTCCTGTGCACAGCAGGTGCTCAGCAAACATTTGTGGTGAAGTCATCAGCTCACCCTGATAGCAGGAGCTTAAAGCAGGGACATGCCAGAAGCAAATCCAAACTCTACATAGAGTATATTGACTTTGCTTTTGAAGTCCTTCCTTTATGAGTGTGGAATTTGTGATAGGAAACTGGTTTGCTTAGGGTGGTGTTAGTTGTGTGGGGTGGGGCACACATGAGCTGCTACTTTTGTTTCCATGTTTGATTTCCAGGTTTCTGTGAGTTTCTCTCATCTTGTTTCCTGTTTTCCCTAAAACCCCGAGTATATGAATATCTTTTTTCCTGCAGGTGTTAGTAACTTCTTTATCCTTCCGGACATTCTCTGCAATCATTGCCTTTTATGTTGAGTTGGATGGCTTGGGTGAGTGATGCATTAACAAAGATGAAGATTCTCATAGCAAGGGACTTCTGTGTGAACACTGGTGTGAGGCATTCTTACTTAGAGTGAGGATGCAGCTCTTAAAGTCCATACAATACATTTTTAGAGACTCAGTTAAGCTTTAAAAAATATAATCTACAGTAGAATTTTGTTAAAACTGGCTTTGTCATTAAACTGATGCCAATAAACTATTAGAAAATTGTGAAACATCACCCCATATAACTGAGAAAGCCCATTGTAACAATACTTAAAAGAGTCTTATTATATGTAATACACATGGGGTGTCTGGGTGGCTAAGTCAGTTAAGTGACCCACTCTTGTTTTTAGCTCAGGTCATGATCTCACGTTTTGTGAGATCAAGCCCTGAGTCCAGTTCTTTGCTGATAGCACAGAGCCTGCTTGGGATTCTCTCTCCCCACTTCTCTCTGCCCCTCCCCTGCTTGTGCTCACTCTCTCTCTTCTCAAAATAAAAATTAAAAAACTACATACAACATACATATCTGTACACATATGTATATTATTACTACAGATATATAATATATACATATTTACATTGTTTTCTTATGTCTTCATGTTTCTTACTAAAACCTCTTATTTTAAAAAGAAACTTTTCCTCTTTTTACTTCTTTTACATATCCTGCTAGACTCCATGGATAATGCCAGCCTTTGTAGGGCATCTCATTTTTACGTCCTTGGTTTTACATTATATGATTTTTCCTTGGCAAACACTTACTGCATGGAGAAGTGACAGCTCCCTCTCAGTGTCACTGCTGGCTTCCCAAGCAGCTGGAAGACCTTCTGCTCTTCAGGCCTCTCTGGGGATTACTCTGAGATGGAAAGTCTCAGCCTCAACTGGAGTTTAGCAAGAGTTAGGAAAAACAAAAGAAATCTAAATTTCCAAAATAAAATTGACTAAGACTCCTGTCTTCTCCTATAACCACCCACTGTTCTGAAGGTAACTTTTAGGATACTTCCTTATGTTAAAGGGAGTTCTATCAGAGAGAGAACCTTGTTACATCAGAGCCTAAGAGCACAGCTCAACATAGGTAGGAAGTCTTGTGACTTAAAATTTAAAAAATAAACAGTGCACATGAAAGTTTTTCAGTGATTTTTTAAAAACTTTATTTTGGTTTGAAATATTATATACAGCTCTCTCATTCAGAAAGGCGTTTTCCCAAATCAGTAATAGTCACAGGTTAACTGTTCATTTTAACTAACGTCTACACATATATTTAACAGTTTCCCGGGTCACACATCTCTCAATAGAGAATTTTCAAGAAAAGATGTACATAAATATTGATATTTTGCACACCATTTTTGGTATACAGTCACTTAAAATTATAATAAATACAAGTCACCTTTGATCTTTTGACCAAATTAAGTATTCTTTGGATTTGCCTGAGTTTTGTTTTGTTTTCCTTATCATTCATAGAAAGGAAGTTTTCTGGATATAGAAGTTGCTTGTTTATAATTATTCTTCCAAAGTGAAACTTACATCACCATAAAGAAGCATGGACCATTGTGTTGGCATTTATTGGTTGGCCACTAAGGAGTTTATCCTACAGTCTCTTCTCCACAAAGAGTTTTTGTTGTTGTTTCTTTTTTAACAGTGTTAAGTCAAATGATGTCATTCCTTGGATGAAAACCCTGTAATAATGTCCCATCTCCTCAGAATGAAATCCAAAATCCTAACTTTGGCTTAATAGCAGGGTAGCCACATAACTTATCACCCAAGTAGGACTCTTGCAAGTTTAAGGGCCTTAAGAGTAATTATGCCAGGGCAACAGATGTAAACCATGATTGCCCCAAGCAAACCAGGATATAGAGGCACCTACATAGAGGGCCCTAGATGAACTTGGACCACTGCCCCCAGGGCTCATGTTCCATCAGAGTCCTTTTCTCTCAAGACACACAGCTCCGGCTATCCTGGCCTACACTGGATGTTTTTTAAATATCACCTAATCGTGCCCCAGCTGCCTGGAATGTTCCTCCCTGAGATATCTGCATGTCTTTCCCTTTTTAATTTAATTCTGGTCTCTAACCAAATCTCATCTATTAGCAATACCTTTCCTGACTCCTTAAAATAGCATCCCTCTTCGCCTGTTCACTCTCTCCTCCTTACCTTGCCTTATTTTTTTTCCTTAACACTTATTACAACCTAACATAATTATATATGTACTTCATGTTCCCTATTTGATTATGTCTCTTCCACCAAAAGGCAACTCCATTAATGAATAAAGTTTGTTTTGTGTATTGCTGTGTGCCTGGCATCTAGAATAGTGTCTGACACTTAGTAGGTGTTTAACTGTACTCAATGAATGAGCAAGTGAATATACGCATAGAATAGAAGAATAAGATGATGGCTAGGATGGAAGCTGTTTTAAGAGGAAAGAGCAACTTCTTTTTTTAAATTTTATTTATTTTATTTTAATTTTATTTTTTTTAGTAGTTTATTGTCAAATTAGTTTCCATACAACACCCAGTGCTCTTCCCCACAAGTGCCCTCCTCCATCACCACCACCTCTTTTCCCCCCTCCCCCTTCAACCCTCAGTTCGTTTTCAGTATTCAATAGTCTCTCAAGTTTTGTGTCCCTCTCTCTCCCCAACTCTTTCCCTCTTCCCCTCCCCCTGGTCCTCCATTAGGTTTCTTCTGTTCTCCTGTTAGACCTATGAGTGCAAACATATGGTATCTGTCCTTCTCTGCCTGACTTATTTCGCTTAGCATGACACCCTCGAGGTCCATCCACTTTCCTACAAATGGCCAGATTTCATTCTTTCTCATTGCCATGTAGTACTCCATTGTGTGTGTGTGTGTGTGTGTATACATATATACCACATCTTCTTGATTCATTCATCAGGTGATGGACATTTAGGCTCAGAAAGAGCAACTTCTATTTACTTATGGATGGCTATTAAGTGAGAATGCTTGAAATCTAAAATAAATGAAAGATACCAGGAGAAATATTAAATAATATAAACAATGACTTAGGAAAATTTTTGGCTAAAGTAAATGATAAAGATAAATTCTGGAAGTGATGACTCACTGAAATGTTTTTCCCATCTGATTATAGTAAAATAATTTCTTCCCTGGTAATGTGTATTTTGTGTCTTTCTAATATATTTAATCCATTTGGGTTGCTGAGCATGTGTTTTAATTCAACTTAATTTAAAAAATTTATTTCAAAATTTTTGGTAGCTACTAGATTTAGGATATCCCTTAACAGATAATTGTTGTTCATCTTAGAAATTATCACATATGCCTATCAGAATACCACCTATAAACCAGACATTGTTTTAAGTGTTTTACAAATATTATCATATTTGATCCTCCTTCAAAACATATATGATATGGGAATTATATGCGGTGGTGGGAATGCCTACATCATATAGGCATATTAGCAATGAGGAAATAGACACTGGGAGAATGAGGCAGTGGGACTGCAGAACCCATGCTCCTAACCCATTACCTTTGCTATATTGGGTGAATTGTTTTGTTGTTGTTTTGTGACCACTATCACTTTATTATTCCTGTTACTCTCTATATTCTAATAGCAATACCCTGAAAGTATCCCCTGATTTCTCTTGCAAATTCTAAATATGTGATTCAATCTACTTAAATTGCTACTAGTTGTTGTTCGCCTTGCTTTTATCATAGTGTATTTTTATCTTGGTTGCTTATTTTATTGGTTATGATCCATATTTTCTCCCTGGAATATCACTTTTTCAAGGTTAGAGACCTGTGTTTTACTCACTTCTATATTTCTAATACCTAAGTGCTTGGCATAGAGCAAATGCTAATAACTGTTGGTTGCATGAATAAATACTGAGTTAATTAAAAGTAACTTTTTCTTTTATATAATGTGATTCAGTCAGTCAGCCAATATTTATAAGCACCAATTCTCTGCCTAGTGTTGAGCTCTATATATAGCACTTGCTAAATATCAGATCCTCTTCAAGTACTCTATGTAAGCACCTCTTTTAATCTTTACAATAACCCTATGAGGGGGTCTGGAAAGATCCCCCAAAATGTTAAGACACAGCTCTTTTCCATATGGAGCTTCAAATCTGTTTGAGAAATAATAGTAAGGGAAATGAAATGGTTAGAAACCAAGCAAACATGTAATTTAAATATATAATTATTAAATCTTGAGAATAGTCAAATTTTACAAACAAGGAATATATAGCCAGGCATTTCAACTTTTAAAATGAGTTGGTAGGGGTGCCTGGGCAGCTCAGTCAGTTAAGCAATCGGCTTCGGCTCAGGTCATGATCTCATGGTTCGTGGGTTCGAGCCCCGCGTCGGGCTCTGTGCTGACAGCTAGCTCAGAGCCTGGAGCCTGTTTCGGATTCTGTGTCTCCCTCTTTCTCTGACCCTCCCCTGCTCATGCTGTCTCTCTCTGTCTCTCAAAAATAAGTGAAAAACAGAAAAAAAAATTTTTTTAATGAGTTGGTAATTAATCTTGGTCTTAAGTGGATAGAAGAAGGGAAGAAGGGGATAATATTCCTGCATAGAAATACTGAATTATAATAATGGCATGTGTCTTTGGGGAGGTAGGAAGGGGTAGGTCATACACAGCTTTAAACTCAGGCAGACAATTTTGGAAAAGAGGTTGTGAGTATCAGTAAATCAGTGTGTGTGTGTGTGTGTGTGTGTGTGTGTGTGTGTGTGTGTGTGTGTGAGATGTGTAAAGTCAGGAAAATAAGTCGTCCAGCCTTATTATGTGTATTAAATAGAAAAGAGTATAAAGCACTCTTCCCAGTTCATACCATATAGTTAACTATCACTAAGTTGTAGCTATTATTATTACTTTTAACAATAATAGTGGCAAGAGAAAGTTTTGCCTTGAATTTTTAAACTGGATAAATAGATTCATTCGGTGTTATTTATGTCAGGTCTATCTAATATGTCTTTAAAAAGCTTAAGTGTTGATAGTACTAATTAAGGCAGACACCTGGGACTCTATGAAGCAATGAGAGACGTCACATATACTCCAGCAAAGAAAATAGTTGGGGAGACGGAGGGAGGCGAACCATGAGAGACTCTTGGAAACCGAGAGTAAACTGAGAGCTGATGGAGGAGAGGGGGAGGGGAAGGAGGGGGATGGGCAAAGAGGAGGGCACTTGTGGGGAAGAGCACTGGGTGTTATACAGAAACCAACTTGACAATAAGCTATAAAAGAAAAAAGTTTTTATTTTATTAAAAAAATTTTTTAATGTTTATTTATTTATTTATTTATTTGAGAGAGAGAGTGCAAGTGGGGGAGGGGCAGAGAGAGAGGGTGACATGGAATTTGAAGCAGGCTCCAGGCTCTGAGCTGTCAGCGTAGAGCCCAGTGTAGGGCTCAAACTAATCAACCGCGAGATAATGACCTGAGCTGAAGTTGGATCCTCAACCAACTGAGGCACCCAGGCACCCGATATCATGTGATATCGACAGACAGAACTAAAAAATAATCACATGATCAAGTTTTCAACTACTAGCTACCTATATAGCTATCTATATTTTATTAAAATGTGCTATGTGCCACCATGGGAAACAATATGTTTCCTCAAGAAATATAGAATTACTATATGAAACAGCAAATCTATTTCTGGGTAAACGCCCAAAAGAATTGAAAGCAGGATCTCAAAAGAGATAATATATACACCCATATTCATAATATAGAAGAAGCAACACAAGTGTCCACAGATGGATGAATGAATACAAAATATGGTGTGTACACACACACACACACACACACACACACACACACACACACAGGAATATTATTCAACCTGAAAAAGGAATGAAATTCTGACAGATGCTGCAACATGGATGAACCTTGAAGACATGCTAAATGTAATAAGCCAGTCACAAAAAGGCAAATACTGTCTGATTCCACTTCTGTGAAGTTTTAGGATAGTCAAAATCATAGAGAGAGCAGAATGGTGGTTGCCGGGGGGATTGGGAGAGGAGGGAATGGAGAATTATTGTTTAACGGGTATAGATTTTCAGTTTTACTAGATTAAAATAGTTATGGAGATAGGTAGGTGTAAAGGTTGCACAGCATAGTGAATGTATTTAATATCCCTGAATTGAACACAAAGATAGTTAAGATGGTAACTTTCATGTTAGGTGTATTTTACCGTAATAAAAAAGTTGGGGGGGGGAAGTGCTATTTGCAACTCTACAGAATCCAGTTATAGCTTTTTGATATACCCCATGGAAGATGCTTCACTAAATTCAGCTGGCATAAAAACAGGCATTTCCAGAGAGATAAACAGAGAAGGCATAATAACCCCTGCAAGATCCTCCATAAACTTCAAAGGATGTGAGAATGCCTGTAAGGTTTCTTGTTTTGTTTTGGTTCTGGGATTTGTTTTTGTTTTTTTTTTTTGTTTGTTTGTTTGTGTGGTTTTTTTGGGTGATGATAGGGAACATGGAGTATAAACAAACTATCTCAAAAAGCTTTTTAAAAAAACCTAATTATAGTGTACCAGTTTTTTTTTAGTACAATATATTTTATACCAAGTATTTTTCAAACTGTTTCCCAGTGCTAATAGTGAAAGTAACAATTAAATGTCATGCTAGATGAACAGAGACCAAGGTTCAAAATGAGCTAGATGTGGATGGACCTTCTGTAGGGGGAAGGACTAAAAAGTCAAACAGGAAGAAAAGAGAAAGCAAAGACCAGGGAGGAGAAAGCAACTAAAACCTTCTAAAGGTTTTAAAGCGAAAAATTTGAATTTAAAAATATTCGTCAAAAATCATTTAAACTCAAGTAAAGCAGTTTGCATTATTGTTCATGTCTCTTGACATAGAAAACAATTTCTGTTTGCAGCACCCCAGGCCTGTTCCGTCTAATTAACAAACGTCATCTATACATAAAAAGGCAAAGGCACTACCTTTGCTGCTGAAGAGCTGGATTAGTCTTTTAACAAAGTCTTAAATATTTCTAATTCCCTTTGCCCTTAAAACTTGGTATTAATCACAATTGAAGCCATGTTTGCTGTCCTCTTCATCTCTCTTCTCCTTTTCTCTTGGTGTGGACCTGCAGTGGCACACATTCCACCCTGCCCTCCACACCCTTTACACAATCATGTATCTGAAGTGGGGCTTTATGGACACAACCACTTTTTTCCTAGCCGTAGTCTTTGCAGCCTGCTGACAAAAGGTCTCTTTGCCTCCTAAGAGTCTATACACAACTATGACACACTGAGCTTCTAACAAGAAGATTAACTTGGAGTAGAAGTGCACTGTGTATTTTGGGTGCAGGTCACTGTTTGCTGCTCTGGTTGACAATGTACACAATGATTTAAGCAATGCTCCTTTGAGCACTTTAATTTAGGGTGTGGATATTATGTGGTATAGTTGTCAACTCTTGGTTTTTCTTGACGGCAATTGGTGGAAAACTGGTTTTTCTCCTTTTGTTTTGGTTTCTTTGGACTACTTTTTCAAGTGGAAGGAGCCTTCCTTTGACACTGAGGCAAACTCAACAAAGATGTCGGGTTGGTTCTCCATCTCTGCCATAAAATGGAATCATTTATGACATTGTCTACATCGTGGCATCTCTTGGTATCTACTCTCCCAAAATTGCTCCAGCTGCACCCTTCATGGTGTCAAGTTTGGGGATCCCAGCACCTGGGATCCAGGCATGGTTTCTATCTTGCTGGTCAGCAGGCAGATGCTGAGACCAGAGACCTGGGTCATGGCTACATAATTGCAGAGCAGACATGTTCTGGGAAACAAATATAATTGCTGAACACCAAAGTATATGTGAAGGCACTTCCCTCCCTTTGACTCAAGAATGTTATCACGAACATTAGCAAAGCAAAGCAATGGCGCTGATTCAGTCTTCTCAACATTAGCTGAACCTGAGCATGCTTTGGAAATGAGCTAAGGGTTTAAACAGTGAGCGACTCCGCTTCACTCTGTTTATTGCTGTATCCTCCATTCTGGCTTCATCCCAGAGATTTCCAAGGCTCTGGCAGCTTTGAGTCAGTACCTCTGATGTATTCGCATCTGACCTCTGACCTAAACTTCAGTGTTATTTTCAGCTGTTCTTTGACAGGGAATCCAACAGCTGCTGTTTAATACCACAGACAACTTGTGGCACACTCTGGGTTTCTAGCAATAGGGGTAATCTGCTGATCTTAGCTCTGATTTGAAGCTGCATAGGTGGTGGGGGGAAAACCAAACCTGAAAGTATAATGTTATCCTTTTTCAAAAAATTGTAGTAAAACGTACAGTGTTAACTTTTAATTAAACAAAAACCATTTTCATGCTCTAATTAAAAGGTAATAGCAAGATATATTACTCCCAGGTAGTTGTGATAATTGAATTTGAAAATTCTGCTCAGTGGAGTACAGTAGTCACAGGGAAATGCTGAACTGGTAGATATCTATTGATAAGTGCTCACTGAAATATTTTTAAAACGTCCCTAAGAAATCTGAGGCTCTGAGAAAATGTGACCATGCCGAATAAACTTCATTTGACAAAAGACAGTACGTTTTAGAAAAACAAATTAATCTAAAATTATAAGCAATTCTGTGGCTTAATCCCAAAACAAATACTAGAACTTATTTTTAAAGTACATTTTTGGGGGGTTTCTTTGCATAGGGAAGACTTAAAAATCTTTAAAAAATGAATATGCAGGGCTATGACTGGCTGGTTTCAAAGTCCACTATAACTATATAGATTCAATGGAAAAACTAAGTTGAGTTGTCAGTATGTAATTTTTTTTTCCATTTGCTATTAAACATCAGCTGATAGGCAGAGAGTTTAGAAAATGCCCTCTCCATTTAAGATAATGGCAAAAATAACAGGCACTTAGTGTTACCATTCTAGGGGTGTGGCGATTCTTTCCCATTCTCTCTCTCTCTCTCTCCCTCTCCTGATAAACTCAATGGGGTTGTCTATTTTTAACCTCCTGTTCTTTCCTTTTGGCAGAGTAATCAGTGCAAGCTGAGCTCTTTCCCTGAATGAATCCAAGTAACCCCAGTGATTGCCTTCTGAAATGACCAGCAGACACACTTCTGTCCAGAGGCTGTCCAGAGTATAAATTCTGGTTCTGAAATACCATGTCCAGCCGAGGAAGTCCTGGTGTGGAGTTTTCTACAACGACAGTCAGTTCAGTAGCTGTTCAGGCCGGGGACTCCAAAATCGTTATAGCTGTCATAAAGGTAAGGTAACAACTTTCTTTTTTCTCCTTGGCTGTTGGCTTTTTGCTGTGTGTTGATAATCGTAGAGAACATTCCACACAGTCGGCAGCACACAGCATATAGAAAATAACACAGCAAGTTTGTCTTCCTGCTTTCTTAAATTGGCAACTAAGAGAAACAAACTTTTATTAAGTCTCAGCTTACTAGAGTTTCTCTCTCAGTTAGTAGGAAAACATCTATGGCAGCTTAATTAAAACAAAATCAGAAAACTCTACCATGTACTTTCAGTTTGATTTTGAAGGGCAAGGCACTCATGACTACAAGTTCATGATTACCAGGCTGGAAAGTCAAGTGGACCAGTAAAATGTCTGAGTTTTTGAGAGTGGATATGATGGAGGAGGGAAGAGGTCGGTCCCAGCAGATAGGGAGTGGCACTGTTTTGAGCCTGTTGGAGGGCAGGGAACACCCAGTAAGAGGCTCTGATATGTGCCCTCAACAGCACTGGTTTTGGCAGGGTAGAAGGCACTAGTAAATTCTTAATACGTGTTGGGGGAGTGAAGACCCTGCCAGGGAAGGTACAAAGGGCATGTGTCAAATTTGCCCTTAACAGCAGGAGGCAGAAGTCACTTGAGGCTTAAGGCTATTGCATATTTTATGTCAAACATTTGCTGTTTGCAAAGATGGCCACATGCCTTTAGGTTGAAGGAGACATTCATGATTTTTATTTCCTATGAAAATGTCCTGCAAAGCCTCTGAAGCATTATGCTTGGATTTAGGCAGTTCACTACTTCAGGAATTCAGTGTTTAATGAAGGAAACGAGGCGAACAAGCTGATGCTCACCAGCGAGTTACTTTCAGGACCTCACCAGCCTGAGTTGAACAATTTTCCTGGCCTTTGTTAGAAGCCCAAACTGAGGCCTGTTTAATTTAATGTAATTGCAGCAAATTTTATGTTAATATGAAAATTTGTATCAGGAAAGCAGCACTTGATACTGAGCAAAATGATTCACTACAGAAGTACTGAATGTAAAGTGTTTCTACAGACATTATTCCTAAGTGCCCTTGAGACCTGGCCCCCACGTGAGCAGCACCTCTGCTGACTACCTTTCCCTCAAGTCCTTTCAGAGGCAATAGGTGAACATGGAAAGAAGTCTGGGGCAGAAGTAGCAAACACTGATCATTTACACGTCATTTTATGATGCTTTGAGTAACTATAAATTTCAGCAGTGAGGGAAGAGACACAAACTCATTATTTTAAAAAAGTTAACTTTTCTTTCCCTCAAATAGGGAACATTTCTTAGAGCAAGAAGAAGAATGTGTATGGAATAAAATGTA
Organism: Suricata suricatta; assembly: GCF_006229205.1. Classification (NCBI taxonomy): domain Eukaryota; kingdom Metazoa; phylum Chordata; class Mammalia; order Carnivora; family Herpestidae; genus Suricata; species Suricata suricatta. The sequence continues at coordinate 52,125,448 of NC_043702.1, forward strand.
CAGGAGAATCCGAGGTCAATTGATGGTGCAGGGGAAAAAAAAAACCCTAAAATTACACTGGAAATATTGTTTTAACTAGACTGTGTTTCTAAGAATGTTCCCTCTGACTACCCTCCATGACTTCTTTAACTCACTGGAGCCCCATATCAAATAAATGTCAAGCTATTCAAAGTAGAAAGTCCATCTTAAAGAAATAGAAGTTTCTGTGTCTCATCTGTATGGGTTTGTTTCCAAACTGCCTTAGGCACTAATGATCTGGAGTAGCCACACTTTTTTTTTCATTTCTCTTCAGCAGTTTGCTTATCCATGTGCACGTGCCTGTTAGTAGTTCCTCTTGCTTCTTAGAAAAGCAATTCCTCAGGAAATGCAGTGGTGAATTACATTTTGGAGCAGTGAAAGTATCCTAAGTGTGGAAGACAAGCTGGCTGCATTCATATGGCTGTTGTGAGACGCATCTAATTTTATTGACATTTTCATACACGCTATTGATCACTTAACAAAAGTTGGAAAATGTTATGTTTTTACTTCACTATATAATAAAAGTCTGTTGGTTCATCTGCTGTTTATTCTTTCCAGTTGAATGAGCAGGGTCAAGGTAAAGACACTAATCAGCCTAAATTACATTTACAAAAACTTTCCCCTTTGGTGAAGTTTGCATCCTATTTGCGCAGGTGCAATTTCACTATTTTTATGGAATTAAGTTTTGTGAGAGAATATAAAGTTGTGTCATATATTCTGTAATTTTGTAATATTCAGTAATACATAATCTACTGCATGTGTTCTTCATTTGGGAATTTTTAATTTAAATACAATATGCCAAGAGAAAAGAATTTACCCTAAGAATAAAAAAAGACAGTGCATGGATTTATATTAAACTGTTAGATTTCAGGGTGCCTGGGTGGTTCAGTCAATTAAGCACCCGACTTTGGCTCAGGTCATGATCTCTTAGTTCATGAGTTCAAGTGCCATGTCGGGCTCTGTGCTGACAGCTCAGAGCCTGGAGCCTGTTTTAGATTCTGTGCCTCCCTCTCTCTCTGCCCCACCCCTGCTTGCATTCTGTCTCTCCATGTCTCTTAAAAATGAATAAACGTTAAAAAAATTTTTTAACCTGTTAGATTTCAATTTAAATAAGGCCTATCTCTATGGAAAGAATAAAGTGTTCACAGCATAACTTAAACTAAAAAAGAAAGAAGAAAAGAAAAAAAGAAAAAAGAGAAAAGGGTAAGGAACAAGAGGAACTAAAAGTGCATTTTATTTCATTTTTATTTTTAGTGTGGCAAGTGGGTACAACTTCAATTGGCTGAATCACAGCCCAATCTTCTAGAAATTGGTAGCAGTCAAGATGAGACCAAAAAACTTCTTCATGATCATGAACTTCTTTTGGCCAAGCTCAAGGTAAGATATTAAAATGTGAAGCAGGTACAAAATTAAAAAGAAATAAAAAGCTACTTCTTATATTTCCTCTTGATTTCTCTGACATTGCTGGCCTATGGACATTTTAATATAGTGCCATATGGATAATGGAAAAACTCTATAGTTATTTATGAGCAAATACCAGCATTGGAGAGAAGTAACAAGATTTTTAAAAATCTTTCCCAAATGTGATAGAAAATATGGAGTGATAATATTTCACTGTGGAGAAATAACTAATTTTTTTCCTGTCTCAGTGAAAAAAAAATTCTATCATTTTTCCATTTCATCCATTATACTGTCAAATCACAACAACAGATCCAAACTTTTTATTGTTAATGATACCTGCTGGCAAGAATAATACAGAAGCTTATTTTGCCTCTGTTGAACTAGTGAAAATATCTGCTTTGTATTTAATATTAAGAGTTCTTGAAACCAAATAATAATTTTAATAAAATCACACTTATTATTCCATATATATATTGTGGTTATTTTGTTCAGAATCTAAAAATAAAATTAGCTTGAGATTGTCAGATAAGGTATCCATTCAGGGCCATCTACATAATTTGTGGAACTCAGTGCAAAATAAAAAGGTGGGCCTCCTTTATAAAAAGCAAGAAAATGCTTTTTCTTGGCCTGTCACATTGTATTTGATCTACTATTTAATGTCTAGCTTTTTCTGGCATGGGATACATGTTGGGCGAGTGCACAGTCTCCCAGGCTCTGGGCCCTGGCCATGGCTCAGTGCACAGGGTGTGAGCCTGATCTCAAACTTTCCCAACTGTGCCCTGACCCCACCAGGCAGATGGCAGAGGTCACTGACCATGGGCGGGGGAGCAGACAGGATAGCAAAGAGACTTGCCCTGGGAGGCAGAACCCCATGTGAGATAAGGCTCCAATCTTCTAGCACTTTCTCTGTTGTCCCAGTGAACTTTACTTACAAAACATACATTTGGAAATAAAATTATTAAGAATTTCAAGACAGTGACAGGTAGAGTCACTTTAAACCTCATGTGATGTCCCCTTCGAAGAACAGAGCTCTGATGCAGCCAGCCCTGTGAGTAATAGCCCTTGTACGTGGGTGTCTTCACTAAGATCAAAGAGGTTTGATTAGGCAGCCTGCAATTAGAACTTTAATATTACTGGCTTCTTTGAACATGTAGGCTGGATTTTATACCTGCTTTCTAGGTTTAGAAATAGATATAAACTACATCTGATATATACAGACAGTGGTTTCCTGATTGGACAGTAGTGAAAGTAAATGAGTGTATCAGACCAGAAAGTTGAAGAAAAAATTAGTACTGAATGAGGTAGCCATTAAAATCCAGAATTTATTCTCCAGTTTAGATAGCTTCTTGCTCTGGGCTCTGGGCTGTCTTTCAAAGTAGAAATCCCTGGCTACCAGGAAGTCTTTTGTATATAAGAAAAGAACACATTATAATGTGAAAGAGCATTGAACCAGGAATTAAAAGGTCTATGTTTTAGCACTAATTATGCCACCAACTAGTATGTTAGCTAAAAATTCAAAGGCTTGCTGCTGCTACACAAAAAAACGGAATTCCATGAATTGTGGAAACCTAGCACTTTCTCGAAATTCCTGCTCATCCCCAGCAGTTTACTTTCTCATGGTCTCCTGTGTCCCCAGCTTCTCTTGATACACCTGCCAACTGTTTCTGCTGAAGTTAATTTGGACTCGAAACTACATCCCTTCCCCAGTTCCCATTAACAATTCATGCCACCCAGCTTTTCCTGGTCTATTAATGAAGTGTGAGTGGTGGGGAAACTCATGGAATTCAGGGCTTTTTAGGCTGCCTCTCTTTTCTCCCAACCATATTCTTGTCGAGGCCCACACAACTCCAGGGAGAATTCTGTCTTAGGCAAAGCAGTTCAGCTTCACAGCAATGATGCTCAAAATTTCACACCTAAATCTGTTTAGGAACTCTGCTGGAACAGGGCTTCCCATTTAACAGAATCCATCCTCAGAAGGTGGTTGTGGTTCTAGATTTTAAAGTTTTGTTGTCTTTTAATGCCAATCTTCTGACTATGGACTAGCCATCTGGACGTCAGGCTTTTTAACTGTAAAATGAAGGGAGAGGATATAGAACAAAGCTTCATATCCATTGTGAACCTTACCATAAAGTGCCTCGGGACCAAGGAGCCATCCTCCCTCTCTGCATGTGATCTTAGGTAAAAAGGCCTTTGGCTTCACGTAGGTCACAGTTTTACCATGGCCTCTATATGTCCGTCTCCCATACCCTCCTCAACCCTACCTATCACTATCAACTCAGCCACCTACCCTGAAAGAAATTTTAAGTAGTAGTATCATCCTCCAATATTGGAGGATTGATTAAAAACAAAAGAGATCAAGGAGTCTGAAGTCTGTTCCAGATTTGCTGACAAAAAGGCTTTTTAAAATAACAAAGGCAAATTCCATATTGCAAATGTATAGATCACAATTTTAATCAATTTGTTAGCTATTAAACTGTCAGTATAGACACGACCTGTAGCACCAAAGTTTTGGATCCAAGTTAGTTTTAATATGGGACTTGGAATGATAAGAACATTAGTAGTTCAATAAGCGAATAATATTTAATATTTAATGTTCATTCCAGTTTTTTCCCTCTGCACAGTGCTCTGCAATTTGTTCTAATTATAAAGAAGAATGCTCTGTAAGGGGTGTTGAAAGGGTGTAAGCTTCAGTGCTGAGTCTACTCTGATTCGGGTATAACGGCCTCTTTTGTCTCAGCTTCTTCTTCATTTGAAAAATGATGATAAAAGCAGTTACCCTCAAACACCTAAAAAGAAAATGTTGGGGACAACAATGATATGTGGATAAAAATAATAATAATTCTGTTAATAATTAATATATCAGAGTAATTTGGATATTTAATTTGATAGAAAAGAAATTTTCTGCCCTCCATTGAAAATGATCTCAAACCCTAATACTTTAGACTGAAGGGAAAATTTCTGGAAACACAGAATTTTTATGACTTTTTCTAATGTTGGTAATGTTTATACCCTGAAGATATTTTCCTTGCAAGAGTATAGTACTTAGTTCCAGTGGAATGTCCAGAGAAAAAATATTTCCATATTTTCAGTGGTGAAAATATAATCATGTGGAAAAAACATTAACTCCCAAAAGGCATCTAGATTTCCAAACCCTACCCATGTTATTTCTAATGTGAAAGAAGAAATTCAGGAAAGGGGAAAGAGATTTAAGTCAGGTAAAGATTTGCCTACGGTTGCTCTTGATATTACATTTCTAAGTGGTTCCAGGAGGAAAGAGGAACTGGAAATACCGTAGGGATATTGCTGAGAATGTTCTTCTCTTCAGCCTCTGTCTTTCAACTAACTACATTGCTACTGTCCAAAGGAATTATACAAACCAAAAAATTCCATATACAATATTAGCCTTCAGTGAAGAATGACCCTTTGGAGTATAAAATACTAAATTTCACCTCTGATTTGACTCATAAAAATATTGGTTCCCAGATTATGACTAACTTCCTCATACAATGAATATTCATTTTTGTCCTATTTCCATTTACTTAGCTAGAAATGAATGAATGAGAGACAAAGTATATTAGTAGTAAAGCTAAAAGTCTTATTAAAACTTGCCTTAAATACAGAATAGCATCATTTTCTGCTGTAAATTTGAATATTTACTAAGAATATAGTGTTTAAATTTTTTATTGTGATAAAATATATGTAATGTAAAATTTACAATTTCAACAATTTTTAAGTGTTTGTTTTCATGGCAGTAATTACATTCATAGTGTTGTATAACCATCACCCCTATTTCCCTAACTTTTCCCTTACCCCAAACTGTGCACCTGGTAAGCAATGACTCCAACTCCTCCCTTCTCTGGTAACTTCAGATCTACTTTCTGCCTTACACATTTGCCTAGTTTAGGTACCTCATATAAATGGAATATTTCTCTTTTGTGTTGGGCTTTATTTCACTTAGCATATAATGTTTCAAGGTTCATCCATTTTGTAGCATTTATTAGAACTTCATTCCTTTTTATGAATAAATAATACTTCATCATAGGGACATGCCACATTTTATTTATCATTCATATGTTTATGGCCACTTGGGTTGTTAACATTTTTGCACTATTATGAATAATTCTAGAGTGAGCATTGGTACACAAGTATCTGAGTACCTGTTTTCAGTTATTTTGGGTGTATTTAACTTTTTGTAGAAATACCAAAATGTTTTCCATAGCAGCTGCATTATACTGCATTTCCACCAGTGACATACAAGTGTTCTAATTTCTTTACATTCTTCTCCCAAACTGCAACTGTGTTTTTTATTATAACCATTCTACTAGGTGTGAAGTGGTTTTGATTTACATTTCCCTAATGACTAATGATGTTAAGTCTCTTCATGTGTTTACTAGACAATTGCATATCTTCTTTGGAGAAATGTCTTTTCAAGCCTTTTGCCCATTTTTCAGTCAGGTTGGGTTTTTTGTTGTTGAGTTGTAGGAGTTATTTGTATATTCTGAATATTAATCCCTTGTTAGACGTAGGACTTGCAAATATTTTTTCCCATTCTGTGGGTTGTCTTTTCACCTTCCTGGTAAGGTACATTAAGAATAAATTTTTATAAAATAAATCTATGTGACTTAATTGTATATATTTACACACTACAGAAAATTTTGTAGTGTGTATGTTGAGAATGCGCTGGAACCCTTTAGGACAGTATTGGAAGAGGACTAACCTATTTTACATTATCTGCACCATAGCAGTGTTTTACCCTGTTTACTTCATACAGAAGATCCATTTTCTGTCTTTCCCTACTTTCCCGTAGACCCACAAATCTGCTAGATTTACTCTGTCAGAAATTCTACTCTCTCAGGTGCTTCTACCCATCTCTCCTGTTCCCTTTCTCTTCCCGACAGGAGTGAGGGGCACCAAGTTACCTGATGGTGAGACAAGGGAAAGTGGCTGCCATGCTGAAGGCAACCTCAAGGTCTCTCAGTGCAGACCCTGACTGCCCATGGGCTCCATGTTCTCTATTCTCTCTGCTGCTGCTACCTGGCTGGGAGCCCCTGCCTGCCAGAGGCAGGGCACAGTCTCACCCTCTTGGGTGGTTCAGTGTGTGTCTGGCCTCAGACCCAAATCTCTTCACAGGCCAGTCCCAGTGATTAGATTTTAGGGAAAAAAGTGAAAGCCAATCAACTCATCCTCTAGTCCTAATAAGAGCAGATACTTTTATTTGTATCTGACCTTGATGTCTATTTTCTAATTGACTTGTAATCTCGAGGGGAGAGAGGTAAGATTAATTTGTACCTCTCAAACTCAAAAACATTATTTTTTTAAATTTAATCCCAGCAGAGTTAAAATATAGTACATATAGTGTTATATTAGTTTCTGGTATACAATATAGTGACTCAGCAATTCCATACATTACCCAGTGCTCATCAAGGTAAGTGTACTCCTAATCCCCTTTACCAATTTCACTCTTTACCCCACCCAACTCCCCTCTGGTAACCATCTTTTTTTCTCCATAATTAAGAGTCTACTTTTGGTTTGTCCCTTTATTATTCCCCTTTGATTGTTTTGTTTCCTAAATTCCACATATGAGTGAAATCATATGGTATTTGTCTTTCTCTGACTGGCTTATTTCTCTTAGCATTATACTCTCTAGCTCCATCTATGTTGTTCCACATGGCAAGATTTCATTCTTTTTTATGGCTGAATAACATTTCATTTTGTATGTATATATATATACATATATGTATACATATATATCACATCTTTATCTATCGAGGGGCACTTGGTCTGCTTCCATAATTTATCTATTGTAAATAAGGCTGTGATAAACATTAGGGTGCATATATCCCTTTGATTAGTGTTTTTGTATTCTTTGGGTAAATACCCAGTTGTGTGATTACTGGATTGTAGTTCTATTTTTAACTTTTGAGGAAACTCTGTACTATTTTCCACAGTGGCTGCAGCAGTTTGTGTTCCCACCAATAGTTCATGAGTGTTCTTTTTTCTCCGTGGCTGACAGGGATCTGTCCCTTAGTGTCTACACTTGTAAAGTACCTGTCTGATTTTTCACGGATCATTTTGAAGAAAGTCACTAGGGGACTATTCCTAAGGGAATAGAAACTAGTAGGCAGTTTAATTTTTCTTTTATGCTTTCGAAGATGGAGAAATCTTTTTATTAAAAAATATACAAAAAGCCATCTTACAATTATGAAGCAGTATAAATTCCTAGTGATTTTCCCTACCTCACTTGATACTTTTATAGTTTATGGGGTATTTCTTTTCTGAGATGGTCAGCTCCAGTGAGTACTATGGAGGTGTGGAGTGAAATAAAATTTGAATAGCTTTCTTGTTTTTAATTTTTTTTAATGTTTTATTTATTTTTGAGAGAGAGAGAGACAGCATAAGCAGGGGAGGGTCAGAGAGAGAGGGAGACACAGAATCTGAAGACAGGCTCCAGGCTCTGAGCTAGCTGTCAGCACAGAGCCTGATGCAGAGCTTGAACCCATGAACCATGAGATCATGACCTGAGCGAAAGCTGGATGCTCTACTGACTGAGCCACTCAGGTGCCCCTGAATAGCTTTCTTTAGATTGGAAACTGCCATGGACAACCTGATAAAATATTATTTTTATAAGAGAAGTTGGTTTAAGAGTGACCAGGGAGTAAATGACAATAGACTTTTCAGACATGGAGTTAAGGTACATTAATATTGTAAATATCACAAATAATTGTCAGTAGTTCAGGCTAAGCAACAATTCAGAGTGTGATAATACCTAATGAAGTGTTTATGGGAGTCCTTTACTTTCTGTAATTTCAAATAGTCACTCTTGGAACCCTACCAACTTGTGAGGAAGTCAAACAGTACTGGAGAGAGGGCCCCTGTGGAGAAGTACTGAGGCTCCCAGCAAACACTCTGGCTGAGACCTTGGGTAACAGCCACTGACTTTCAACTTATGTGAGTTAACCATCTAAGCCATCTTGGTAGTAGATTGATTCTTAGGCTTGGTTACGTTTCCCAGCAGAACTGTGTGAAGCAAAGACAAATCTTCCTCCACTGAGCCATGCTCAAGTTGAGAATTGTGAGCAAAATAAGCAATTATTTTAGGTCACTGAAATATGCAGTGGTTTGTCACATAGCAAAATATAACTAGAACTGAGGGTAACAGCAAAAGTGGCATCCTATGGGGATTTTGAAATCAGGAGTCATGAACAAAAAGGGACAGGAAGAAAGCAAGAGTTTTCATGGGGAGACAGTGGAGAAGTGGAACTAAGATTCTCTAATATGAAGGCTAGTGTGATGCTTCTAATGATAAGCAAAAAGAAAATTCTGAAGCTTATGAATGATTTGCTTTTGGAAAATTGAATGCAGATTTAAAATTATATCTACTGTAATGTTAGTCTATTTGACTACCATTTTGGTATAATTTCTTGAACAAGAGGAAAAGGTTTGTAGTTATAATTCAGCACGCAGGGGTATGCATAAAATATTATGGGTATAGTGTAGAAAGAATGACTAACTGCCAGGGAATCCAAGGGAATCTTGACAGAGAAAGTGATATTGGCTTTCCTGGGAGTGAAGATGAGTATTCTAGACACCATAGGCCAATTTAAAGGACAAACAATAGACTGGGAGAAATATATGCAGTTTATATGAATTTCAACGGGTTACAATCCTTCAAATTGATAAGAGAGACAAATAAACCAATAAAATCAATAAAAATACACAATTCACAGAAGAGAGGTAAATCACCATTAAACAATGTAAAAGGGATGTTCAACATCAGTAATAGTCTGAGAAGCAAAACTAAATAATAATAAAAAATAAACCATGATTTGCCAATTGTACCATTAGAAATTCAAGATATTTATAATATCCAATAACAGTGAGAATATGAGGAAAGGGGAATTCTACCCTATTATTGGTGAGAATTTGGATTGACACAATCATTTTGGAAACTAGGATTAAAAATGTAAAATGCTTACATTGTGTGACTCAGCAACCTCACTTCTCAGAATCTCTCCTTGGAAATAAAAGCACCGGTAAGGGTATAGATATAAAAGTGCTTTTGCTATGATATTGAGCATCTTTCCACATGTTTTTAATGGAATGATTTAACTGGAAGGAAAACAATGACCAACAATAGGGGAATACATTTATAAATTGATTGTTTATGCTTCTTTCATCCTGTAGATGATCATGCTGAGTCCCAGGCTTCTTGTTGTGATACAAGATACTTAATCCAATGTTGGTTGGCTTTGTTGTCACCAAATACATTCCTATTTGAAATCTGGGTCAAAAGTCAAGATCACAACTAGCATGTTTTGAGATCATAGGTCTGTGATCATCAAGCTATTAATTATTTAGAAGACAGTGCTTCTTTAAAATATAAATCTAGGGGCACCTGGGTGGCTCAGTTGGTTAAACGTTTGACTTCAGCTTGGGTCATGATCTCAGGGTTTGAGGGTTCAAGCCCTGCTTCGGGTTCTGTGCTGACAGCTCGGAGCCTGGAACCTGTTTCAGATCCTGTGTCTCCGTCTCTCTGCCCCTCCCCCACTCATGCTCTGTCTCTCTCCATCTCAAAAATAAATAAACTATAAAAAACATTTAAAAATAAAATAAAATATAAATCTACAAGCAAAAATTTTCATTGAACATAAAACCCACAGTTATCACAAAAAGTGTCTTGGTCTGAAAGTTGAACTGACAGGACAAAACTCTTGACATTGAAGAAACACAAATACGGGATAGCAGAGATAAGATGGTAGCACAGGACCCACTCACCCCTACTCTCCATATTCTAGACCACTGAGCTAGCTTCAATGTTAGGCTATAAATATTCCTTTTGCATTCTATACAGATGGCAACACATCCTTCTGCTCTAGGAAAGGTCTAAGTATGTATTGTACTTACCCAAGAAAATATCTTTTCTAAATACAGACTTTGTCTTAGATATATTATAATGTGTAAATGTGTGAAACTCAAGAGTTTTTCAAATGGCTTGGCTATATCCTTCTCATGACAAGTTCATCAAGCTATTAGTCCTTAGAAGAATAAGGTAAACTTCTGATTTTGTGGTTAGCCCAGTCTTCCAAATTTTCTGTATCCTCTATCTCCCTCCTACCACATATTTGAAGTTTGGGGACTTGAATGAGATTAGCATTTTTTTCTTTAAAAAATTGTCTTAAAATGGAATACTAGTTCCAGTTCCAGGCAAGATGGAATAAATACCTTCCACCCTATCTTCATTAAATGCAGCTATAAGCCCTGGAAGAATGTGTGTATGCTGAGGCTGCTGAAAAGTAAGAGCTAATAGGTAGATTAAGGAAAGAGATCAGAATTCCAAATATCACCAAACCAGCAGTGTTGTTTTTTTTCTCCCTCTAGTATTGCCCAGCTTAGATTCAAAGGCAAGTTGACACCCTGAGGTATGCATAGATGTGCACAGAAAAGGTTCTAGGAAAGTCTTCTCTTTCACATCTAAGCAGTAAAAAGAGAACTTCCATGGGTCACACAGAGAGGGAGGAGATACCCTCATTTTGTTTTTGCTTTTTGGTTTTCTCTTCTCTCTTCCTCAGCCCAGGCAATTCGTTAAGGACAGTCATGATGGAGAAGGTGGAGGCAACCAGGCAGGTGCTAAACCTCTGAGACAGGGGAAACCTCTCTCTGACCAGAGGAATTATTGTCTCAGAGCTGGCAGTGAATTTGCATTCCTTTCTTTTTCCTTTCAAGGCTTTATGTAAATTCAAATATTGGTTTCAGGAGTAGAATTTATTAATTCATTACTTATGTATAACCACCCAGTGCTAATCCCAACAAGTGCCTTCCTTAATGCTCATCAACCCATTTAGCCCATCCCTCCACCCACGTCCCTCCGTCACCCCTCTGTTCTTTATAGTTAAGAGTCTCTTATGGTTTGTCTTGCTGTTTTCCTCCCTCTGTTCTCCCCACTGGTTGGTCCTGCAGACACAGTGGTGGGAAGCGCACAGTGGAGTGAGGAAACCAAAGCTCCTGGTGTCAGTGCAGAGGACCAGTAAGGGGACTTCTGTGGTACAAATTTCAGGTAGAGTCAAGCCAGTGAAATTAAAAGAAGCAATCTCACCTTCCAACTCCATAACTCATAATTATATAGATCGCGCTCTCACTTTCTTTTTAAAAAGCCCAATTATTATGTCTGTAGGCAGGGAAGTCTGAAGAACCATAAGCTCTCAGATAGTTTCATATGACACTTTAAAAATTTTTAAGTTTCAACCCAAAACATATCCCAAGTTTTTACATAATTGTATTTGGAGGAACTCAAACCATTTAAGGCTATTGCTTACTGCTTTCAAAGAGCCTGAAATTCTTTGGTTCAGTGATCCTCTGGGCTACTAAACTTTAATTGATGTAGTGGGGAAAAAAAACTCTGCTAATGTGTTATGCTTATTAAAGCAGCAATAGATACAAATATATAATTCAAACCACATATGGAAGTCAACATATGTAAATTTAAATTTTCAAATTGCTGTATATAAATTTTAGAACATAAGATACTTCTGGTAAACAAGGATAAAGGTGTCAATTCAACATTCTGAGTTTCCCCTTTTGGAACTAGAGAAAATAAGTGCAAATTTAAAACAAAGGAAGCTGAATGAAGGAAAAAGTAAAGAGCAGAAATCAATGAAACTGTGAACAGGAAAACAATAGAGAAATTAATGGTTCTTTGAAAAGGTCAGTGAAATCAGTAAGCCTTTAGCCTACGAGAGGAAAAGGAAGACAAAAATGACCAGTGTTAAAGCAGGAGAGATGAGGTATTACCATAAACCTCACAGACATTAAAAGTATGATATGGAAATACTATGAACAACTCTATGCACATAAATTCAACAACTTAGATGAAATAAACCAATTATTTGAAGACTATAAATTGCCAAAACTTACCCAAAAAGCAAAATAAAAAGAAACAAGTGAAATTAATTTAATAATATGCTTAATTAACCCCCACCATATCAAAAATGTTATCAATTAACATGTAATCATTATAAAAATTATTAATAAGTTATTTTAATCTTTTTTGTATTGTCTTCAAAATCCAGTATGTACTTTGTACTTATAACACATCACAATTTGAAGTAACCGCATTTCAAACAACTAGTGGATATCATATTATACAAGGCAGATTTAGAAAATAAAGAAGAATAAACCTTCCGGGAATCAAAATTTTTTACTTATTTTTTTTAGCTCAAGAGAAGTCTGCTTATAACCAAGCCAGCAAATGTAGGCCTGAAAAGGAAAATTATGAAATGAAATCTCTTTTAGAGAAAAGATATGAAGGAAAACAAGGCCAATTTATTTTCAATAGGAAAAAATTGAAAGTAATTAATAAGGCAGCTATTACACATGGTCATAGGGGGAGCTGGAATGTTTTTCCTAGTGCGAAATTTAAAAATATGTATGTGTGTAAATATCTTTGTGCATGTTTTTTGGAAACGATTGCAATTGATTTTACCTGAAAAAGTAATTTTATTTCAAACAGATAAGTTACATAAGTATTTTCTAAAGTTTTGTTTATTTATTTTGAGATAGAGTGAGCATGCATGTGTGTGTTAGGGAGGAGCAGACAGAGAGGGAGAGAGAGAGAATTCCAAATAAGCTGCACACTCAGCATGGAGCCCAACAAGGGGCTCGATTTCATCAGGACCACGAGATCATGACCTGAGCCGTTATCAAGACTTAGTCACTTAACTGACTGAACCACCTTGAAACAATGAGAAGAAAACCTTTTATTAATCCAGTTTCAAAGGTTGACAGTACGAGGCAGTAATTAAATTGTGGATTGTTGGTTGTGAGGTCTGGAAGCATTGTTGGGTATTTCATTAATAATTTTGTATGTAATTAATTTGCTGTTCATAGTTTTTCCATTGCTTAAATATTGCCCAGTGGACTTCTTATGGTTATATTGTTTAATGGTGATGATAATGTGGGAGGCCAAATGCAATTGTGATTCCAAAAATAGCTGAAAGGATTCTGTTAATATGCCTTGGTTAATTTTGCTTAATGTTGGTTAACAAATCATTAAAGATTATATATTTTGTACTTGAGTGATGAATATTTAATACAAAGGAAGAATATTCTTCCATTAGCATCTTTGTAAAAATTGGACTGACTTAATTCTTCTTTGAACTGCTTAATTCATTTATAAATATTTCACATATGACTAGCTTTCTTTTATCTTTGTAGATGATGGCCTAACTTCTGAATAATAGATACATGAGGGGATATAAATGTTACTAAAAATTTTGATATCTAATAACTTTTTTCTTTTTTCCATAATTTTATTTTACTTTTTATTTTTGTTGTGTTGCAGAAGTCTGCAACCTAACTTCATACGCTCACGAGGGCTAAACTCTTGGCTGAAGCTTGCACTTGCCTTATGAGCCTATACTTCATTCTTACTCCCCTGTGGTTCTATACATGTTCTTGAACCCTTATCATGTCTGACCTCTTTCTCTCTCTCATCTATCATGTTTTAGTCATCTTCACCCACCCCTTCCTCCCCACACCCCATTACTGACAACCACCAGTCGTGATCTTGTTTCTTTGTTTTGTTTTTAGATTCTGCATATAAGTGGGATCACATGGCATTTGTCTTCCTCTGTCTGATTTATTTCATTTAGCCTAATGCCCTCACATTCCATCCACATTGTGGCAAATGGCCAAGATTCCTTCTTTTGTGTGTATGTGATTGAATAATATTTCATGTATACATATACTGTAATTTCTTTATCTATTATTCATTGATGGACACTTAAGTTGTTTCCATATCTTGCTATTATAAATAGTGCTGCAATGAACCCAGGGGTGCATATACATTTTTGAGTTCCTGTTTTCATTTTCTTCAGATAAATACCCAGATGTGAATTTGCTGGATCATATGGCAATTCTATTTTAAATGTGTGAGGAACTTCTATACTATTTTCCATAGTGGCTGCACCAGTTTACATTCTCACCAAGAGTGCATAAAGGTTCCCTTTTTTCCCACATCCTTGCCAACTATTTTTATTTCCTCTCTTTTAATAATAGCCATTCTAACAGGTGTGAAGTAATATCTCATGATATCTCATTGGTTTTGATTTGCATTCCCCCCCTTTTTTTGCATTTCTCTTCTGATTAAGGATGTTGAGCATCCTTATGTACCTATTGGGCAATATAAATGTTTTTTTGGAAAAATATCTATTCAGATATTCTGCCCATTTTTAAATTGGATTATGCAGGCTGGCTTGCTTTCTTTCTTTCTTTCTTTCTTTCTTTCTTTCTTTCTTTCTTTCGTTTTTTTTTTTTTTTACTATTAAGTTGTATGACTTCTTTATGCATTTTGAATTTAACCCCTAATCATATTATGATTTGGGGAGATATGTTCTTCCATCCAGTAGGTTGCCTTTGTATTTTGTTGATGGTGTCCTTTGGTGTGCAGAAGCTTTTTAGTTTGATGTAGTTCTACTTATTTACTTTTGTTTTGTTTACTTTTGGTGTCAGATTAAAAAAA
>NC_043702.1:52140482-52168787 GCF_006229205.1 Suricata suricatta
CATTATAAGAGATACATTAGGTATTTTATGCTCACATCAACTTTGTCAGGTAGGAAGTATTCACATTTAACAGTTGATAAAACAAATTTAATAGTGGCTTTTGTCTAAGTCCCACAATGGTTTATGCCATTATATGTCACTGCCTCTCCACGTAATTTGAAAAGGTGGGATTAATATTCAAAATATAACCATTGCCAGACAACATATGGAAAACTATATACAAAATGCTGACAAATGGTTCTTGCAAGAGTCATCAGCCCAACAGACGAGACTATATATTTGGATCTCAAAGGAAGTGATGGGCAAGAATTGGGAATCAAAATGACATTCAGATCAGAGAAAGGTATTAGCAAAGTTGTTGAGACAAGTATAAGTAAGATATACATGGTATGTGAAGAACCCTGCCAGGAAATGTCAAGAGATGAGACTAAACTGGAATGATGGAAGCTTGGGCTGGAAAGCAGTACATATTGGGCTACACAGTTAGATTTGATTGTGGCTAAGAGAAGGCTCATAAAGCAGGTGAAAGATTTGGTAAAAATTCAGTTTGAGAATTTTATAACAATATGCAGGGTGGACTTGAGCGGAAAATCACTGGCATAATATCGTGTATATGGAGACTTTCAATACACATTGGAATTTAGAATAGAGTTCTGAGCATAAGAGTAAGAATCAAATTTGGAAATTTGCATTGTAACAGCACCATATATTATATATAGTAGAAATATACTTTGGTAAATTAAAATTTTATAAAATATTATAGAATCAGATAATTTATTTTACATAAAGAGTAAGTGATAACCCCAAACTTTTAAAGCTTATAATATAAGAGAAATAGATGTCCCACTGCTCTTATTACATAATTGCCAAAAGGGTGCCATTTTGGTTTTTTAATTTTTATTTTAATTTTTAATTTAATTATTTTTAGATAAATTTTAGTGAGTTAACATACAGTACAGTATTTGTTTCAGGAGTAGAATTAAGTGATTCACCACTTACATACAATAGTCAGTGCTCATCACAATAAGTGCCCTTCTTAGTACCCATCACCCATCTAGCCAATTTCCCACCTACCTTCCTCTATCAACCTACTGTTTGTTCTCTATTATTAAGAGTGTCTTGTAGCTGTTTCTCTCTCTTCTCTTCCCCTTTTCCATATGTTCATCTGTTTTGTTTCTTAAATTCCACATATGAGTGAAATCATATGGTATTTGTCTTTCTCTGACTTACTTCACTTAGCATAATACATTCCAGCTCCATCCACATCATTGCAAATGGCAAGATTTCATTCTTTTTTATGGCTGAGTAATATTCCATTGTGTATGTATGCCACATCTTTTTTTTTTTTGCCATTTGGATTTTTTAATTCTCTTTTTAAATACTGTACAGTGAAAAATATATGTCACATCTTTATCTGTTCATCAGTTGATGGATATTTGGACTCTCTCCATAGTTTGGCTAATGTTGGTAATGTTTTTGTAAACATTGGGGTTCATGTACCCGTTCAAATATATATTTTGTATCCTTTGGGTAAGTATCTAAAGTGCATTTGCTGGATCATAGAGTAGTTCTATTTTGTTTTTTGAGGAACTTCATATTGTTTTCCAGAGTGGTGGCACCAGTTTTCATTCCTACCAACAGTGCAAGAGAATTCCTTTTCTCTGCATCCTTGCCAAGACCTATTGTTTCTTGTATTAATATTTGTATACATTCTGACAGGTCTGAGGTGGTATCTCATTGTGGTTTTCATTTGCATTTCCCTGATAATGAGTGGTGTTGAGCATCTTTTCATGTGTCTGTTCGCCATCTGGATGTCTTCTTTGGAAAAGTATCTGTTCATGTCTTCTGCCCATTTCTTCACTGAGTTGTTTTTTGGGTGTTGAGTTTGGAAAGTTCTTTATAGATTTTGATATTAGCCCTTTATGAAGTATGTCATTTGCAAATATCTTCTCCCATTCCAAAGGCTGCTTTTTAGTTATATTGATTTTTTCTTCACTGCACAGATTTGTATCTTGATCCAGTCCCAGTAGTTCATGTTTGCTTTTGTTACCCTTGCCTTTGGCAGTGTGTCTAGTAAGATGTTGCTGTGACCAAGATCAAAGAGGTTGCTGCCTGTGTTCTCTAAGATTTTGATGATTTCCTATCTCACGTTTAGGTCTCTCATCCATTTTGAATTTATTTTGGTATATGGCATAAGAAAATGATCTGGGTTCATTCTTCCACATGTCACCATCCAGTTTTCCCACCCTTATTTGTTGAAGAAGCTGTCTTTTTTGCCGTGGATATTCTTTCCTACTTTGTAAAAGATTAATTGGCCCTATATTGTGGGTTCATTTCTGAGTTTTTTATTCTGTTCCATTGATCTATGTGTCTATTTTTGTGCCAATACCACACTGTCTTGATGACTACAGCTTAGCAATATAGCTTGAGATCTGGAATTGTGATGCCTTCAGTTTTGTTTTTCTTTTTCAAGATTGCTTAGGTTATTTGGGAAGGGGTGCCATTTTGAATTGCAATGTTCTTTATATCTGACAGATTGGAGGCTAGTGATATCATTTGCTAGAGTAGTTTTAGGGGAACACTGATGCTGTACACCAAATTGGAGTTGTTAAAAATTTTTTTATTATTTTTTTTAAATTTACTTTTAAGAGACAGAGAGAGACAGTGCAAGCAGGGGAGGGTCAGGGAGAGAGAGGGAGACACAGAATCTGAAACAGGCTCCAGGCTTTGAGCTGGCTGTCAGCACAGAGCCTGATGTAGGGCTTGAACCTATGAACTGTGAGATCATGACCTGAGCCGAAGCTGTATGCTTAACTGGCTGAGCCACCCATGTGCCCCTTGAGTTGTTTAAAGAATGAATGTGAAGGGAAGAATAAGAGACAGCAAGAACAGGCCATTTCTCCAGTCAATTTGACCTGCAGCAAAAGGGTGATACTTATTGAGTTTTTGTTAAGATGGGAGATACCAGGTTTAGGGGAAATGGGCAACTTTCACTTAAGTAGTGGAGTGTGAGAATTAGTGAAGAGTTTGTTTATTATGAATCTGAATTTCCATGAGATAGAATTGGAATGAGAGAGGAACAGTAAGAGAAAGATTACAAAGAGGATATAGATGGCCAGAAGGTCTTACACAAGTAACAAAGGACAAGAGGAATATGAAACAGTTTTGAGATTCCAAATGATTCATGGTGAATTTGATCTCCTTGGTGGAGAAGTCTGGGATGGTGACTTCTTATTCCAGTCATTCTCAATGTGATGACTATTTCCAGGCCCAGAACTCTAGGCAATTCAGGAAGCCAATGAGAGGGAATGATTACAATTAACACTGCACACATGGAACAGTAAGAGGATGAAAGACCTCATTAGGTAGTTCTAAACCTGGCTGGCATCAGGGCTGCCTAGGAGCTTAAAAAGAAATCTCAGGACTCATATATTCTCGTCTCAAACCTAAAGAAGCAGAGGAAGGCTGGGACACCTCTTATGTTTTTAAGATTTTTGGCAGAAATTCTAATGCACAATGAGGAATAAGAGGCTCTGGCTCAAATCAGAAGAAACAGCTACCGTTAAACAACCACATTAAAGTGCTTGAACAGAAGGATGCCAGTGGAACTGGGACAAGGGACCATGCAATGTCAGAGGCAAAAATATTCAGGATCACATCACAAAAGTTTGTGGAAAAGGAAATTTTGAGACAGAAGTATTAAATAATGTTAGAAGCAGTAACATGTTTGAGGAATTTGCCATTAGATTTGGCTAGGAGGAAGTTAAATTGCTCTCTGAAAGCTTTCTGGAGTGTTCCCCATTTATCCTATTAACCACACCCTCCTCTGAGCCTTTTCTATAATTTGTGGCCTACATATATCTACTTTGGATTCGTTTCATAGAAAACCCTTATATGTCTCACTTTTGTTTTCTTCATGAGACTTTGAACATACTCCTATCTTTAAGGCCTACTACTCTTCTTGGTATATATATTCAGTAAATATTTGTAGAACAAGTGAATAAAGTAGGCAAGAAAGGAATGAGTACATGTATCCGTTACATAATTTCAGGAACCAGTCATTTCTGTGTACTAACAAAAGAAACATGCATAAAAGGACTGTGGGTAAAAAAAAAATGAAATAGTAATAATGTAAATGGTATTCACATACCTTCCTCTTCTTGCTCACAATGGTTCTCAGGGTTTTAAGGAGACTCAATTATTAATGTACAGAACGTTTGGGCTCCTAAGAGAAAATGGTGGAACTGATAAAATATTCATACTATTAGTTTTTCTGATTTGTGTCGTTATTCTTTTAACTGAGCTGGAAGATGAGTTTCTGAGTACATTATTGATATCCTCATTTTGGAATGCTAAGTCCCCCTCCTCTGGGAAGTGTTCTCTAAGCTCTGGCCCCATCTTAACCCATCTCTGTCTATGTGTTTCCATAGCACTTTTCAATCACCACCTCATTATATATGTACAGACTCATACCCTAATGTGGTACTTGTCCAAGTGCAGCTTGTATAATGAATGTTTTTAAAGTGTAGTTTATGAATATTTACACCAGAGTTGCCTTGGATACCTGTTAGAAGGAACTATGTAGATCTCTATGAGATATGACTGTCCATAAATAGGCCAATTTGCAACCTGCAGCTCCACTGGGCTCTTGCTCATCATTTAGTATCGCTTTTTACGTTAGTTTGCATATGTATGCAGTTCTTATAAGAGTGCAAGCTTCCTCTGGGCATAGATTGTGGCACATATTAAGGTATTATCTCGATAATTTTTGTCTAAATTCATTTGAGAGTTTGGGAGCCTAAATCATGACCTAAATGTATACATAATATAATGGACTTCTTTTGAGTGCTTGCTATGTGTTAACCACTTTTTAAAATTCAATAAATTAAATATATTGAATGTTTCAGGTATATTAATTGGTTCAGTCCTTTACATAACCATATAAGCTAAATTTTATGAGAAGCAATGCAACCTTAGAAGTTGGGCATATAGTGGTGCCTGGGTGACTCAGTCTGTTAAGTGTCCAACTCTTGGTTTCAGCTCAGGTTATGATCTCATGGTTTGTGAGATTGAGCCTCATGTTGGGCTCCATAAGCTGTCAGCTTCGGATCCTCTCTCTCTCTCTCTCTCTCTTCCCCTTCCTTGCCTTCTCTCTCTCTCTCTCTCTCTCTCTCTCTCTCTCTGTATATATATATATATACATATGAATAAACTTGCAAAAAAACAAAGAGGCACTGTCTGCAAAGACTGTCTCATAGGAAAAAAGAAGTTGAGCATGAAAACAGCCTGCCTGAATATGAATCCCAGTATTCCTGCTTAGTTTTGTAACTGTGGGAAAGTTACTTATTCTCTCTCTGTCTCAGTTTCTTCATCTGTAAAATGGGGATAATAATAGTGCCTACCTACCTCATGAGGTGGGTATGAGAATTCAATGAATTAAAACACTAGAAGAATTAGGAACAGAGATACACGCATAGCGTTAAATGATTGGTAACTATTAATATTTTTACAGATGAGGAAACTAATGTACACACAAGTCATTTGCTACAAAGCTAGGAAGAAATGGAGCTGGACTCCCAACTCCAGGAGTGTGCCTCTGTGCTCTACCTATACTTGGCATGACCATTGATCATTGGCTGTACTGTAAAATCCTATGCATTTGGGAAAGTTATAAGGATGGTGTGAGTAACTCCTCAGCTGACTGAAAAGGACCACTCAATAATTTCTTAGCAACGTTACAGCCATGGATCTTCTAGGATTTGCAGGAACCACATCACAGTGGCATCAAGATGGTTCTGCTCTATCAGGCTCGATTCCCTGTCTACTGTGCTCCTGACTCTGTGCTGGGGTTTGAGGGTAGAGAGACACAAAAGAAATGTGAGACACATCCTTGGCCTCCAGCAATTTATAATTTATAATAGTACAGGGCAAATGACCCTGGTAGACAATTAAATAACTATTAAATAACAGTGAAATCACAACATCAAGTTACTGGATGATTAATTAAGTCCCCAGACGAAAGAGGGTGATAGGCAAATTCAGGGAAAAAAGATAAATTAATTCAGTTGGAGTGGTTTCTTAGTGAAGGTGAAATTTAAGATCAACCTTGAAGTATGGGGCTGTGGGAGTAAGGGGTGAGAAGAGCTCTGGGGCAGAGGAGAGGGCTGTCTCTTCAAGCCAGAAGTAGCTTTCCTCCACTTTGGCGTCATCCTGTGCACAAAAGCTAGCTTAATACTCATATTTATTTATCCTTCTGTTTGGTACAAAAACTTCCCATTCTGGCTTTCATCTAGTCTTAGGGAATGTGTCATTCTCTTTGTTATTGTTTTTGTTTTTTATTCAAGCATGGTAGAGTTCAGGTTCTCCAGTAAAATACACAATAGCATTCTTGATAAGGGTTCAGAACACTGTTTTTTTCAGTAACATAAAAGGCCACAGAACTCTTAGGGGAAGGTAGTAAATCTAAACAAATCCAAGACAACTTCCACAAACAACAGAAGCCACTGTTAGTAATCTAATCCATGCATCTGTATATTATTTCTAATTACATTATTTACTTCATTTCACATAGCAGGCATGGAAGAGTCATTTATATGCAAAATATCCAGAAGGAAAAATTAAGAAAATGCAGTTTTGAAAAATAGTGCTGTAGATCTTTTTGGGTGCACTTAAAAATCTGTTTTAAAATGCCATCTTTTATTGGGTCTATGAGAAGGAAATCTCTTTTGAACAACAATTGTGTGGCAGTAAATTGAGGAAAAGAGAATATCTGGTTCCATTTACATTTAATTATAAAGGGACTAAATTGTAACTTTGAAAGGATTTTATGGTGCCTTAGTAAATGACTCTGATTTGGAAAGTGACCCCTTTTCCCAGTAAGAAAACTTACTTTTTATTTTATTTATTTGTTTGATTGTTTATTTAAATTCAAATTAGTTGACATACAGTATAGTCTTGGCTTCAGGAGTGAAACCCAGTGATTCATCTCTTACATGTGACAGACACTCAGTGCTCATCCCTAAAAAAAAAAAAAAAGCTTAATTTTAAAATCCAATTGACTGATTCAATACCATGTCAGAATTTTTCAAGTTGGTTTTGTTTTCTTTTTTTTTTTTAAGTTTATTTATTTTTGAGAGAGAGTACATGCATGAGCAGGGTAGAGGCAGAGACAGATGGAGAGAGTGAATCTCAAGCAGTCTCCGTGCTGTCAGTGCAGAGCCTGATGTGGGGCTCTATCTCACAAACCCCAAGATCATGATCTGAGATCATGACCTGAGCTGAAATCAAGAGACTGACCCACCCAGGTGCCCCCAAGTTGGTTTCATAATTTTGCCTTTCTGTTATTGCTTATTGTTACTGACATTTCCTAGCAACAACAGAATTATCTGATATTTTACTAACTTGGTTTTAGCCCAGAACCCTGAAAGTTAGAGCTGTCACAAGAATTGTTCATTAAATGAGAGCTGGTCTATCTTTCCGTTAGAGGCTATTTTCACTCAGGACAGCTGTGGCCCACAGAGTTTTCAGCAATCCATTAGCTGCAGCTTCTATTTCAAACTGGAAGCCAACCAGAAATCTAGTTCTGCCATTTGTGTGCCAGTTTGGATTAGGGGCAGCCCAAACGAATAGAGCACAGTGACGACACCACCACACAGGCAGGTGCAGTTAGGTTTGCCTAGCCAGAATTAGGTGGTGGCTTGTTCATTTCCGTGGCATCAGCGAGATGGGTGGGATGAACACAGAATTTGATACAAGAGGCAGCAATGAAATTAGGATCTGAAGCTTAATAAGTTTGGGATAGTTAGAAATGAAAATATAAAATATTCTGGTTAAAAAGAACAGCAAACTCCAAGACAATCTGTGATGTTATCTACAAGAGACTGACCAAAATAATCAAACTTAACTATCTCCTATTCTCAAAAGTTTGTGAAATGTTCATTCTTTGCCGTCAAGTATCCTAAGTTAATTGTCTTCAGTTTAGTGGTCAAAAATTATTATTTCCATGCATTAGAGACTCTACCTGTACTCCACAGTCTATTTTACAGATAGACTATGCCGTGTCAGGAAAACATATGCAGGATATGCCACATATATTTGCTCTTTTAGAAAATTGCTTTTGAAGGGACCATTTAATGCTCCACTGACGAGAAAATCCATAATCCTTTTTGTGCTCTGCATGGCAGTTGAGGTGGTGTAATGTCCATAAAATATGCTATACTTAAAACCAGTGATTTCAAAGCTACACTTAAAAAGACAGAGCGCATTTTTCAAGTATCATAGAACAGCCTTGGTTCCCTTTTCTTTTGGAACCCAAAGGGAAAGTAGTGTCTTTTAGCATCTCTTTAAATAACCAGTTTCATGATGTTGGCCAGAGTGTCTTTTTCTCAGATCCAATTCCAAAATACTTCCCTGAGTTTAATGACTAACCAAGTGCGAGAGGAAAACTTAAACTGGCCTTGACCAAATCCTGAGGCAAGCCATTTTTCATGGATTGCTCATCTTAGAAGCTTCATATCTCATTGTCAACAAAGTCTGCTTACACTGTAAACTAGGCATTCCATTTTGTTCTAACAACTAGCTTTCTAAAAACAAACCAAACTAGAACAAAAAACAAAACATGTTATTACTGCTACTGTTAATTAATGTTATATTTAGTGAATGCCCTAAGGATTCTTCAATTTGAGAATGAATTTTTGAATCTGAAAATATCTTTTGTCTTTCCAAAGTAAAGACAACAAATCAATTTTTTAAGACTTTGAAAATAGATTGAATTATATTATATATTTGCACCTCTGTGTCTAATTTGTCTTTGTGATTTTTTGTGTAATCCAACTGCTACTTTCTTCAGATTTAAAGATGGCATCCCGGTGAAGGGAGAGCTTTATTATGCTCTAAAACAGGAGACAGGAAATGAGGGTCTAAAGAAGAATATAGAGAAGACTTGAGAGGTAAAGACCCAGTGTGTTTTACTCCCAGGAATAGAGAGGAGAGATTACTACCCACTCACATTCTTATAAATCATCTTTCTCCCAAATGAAGATATAAGTAGGAAGTAGAAACTCATTGGTAAGAAGGACTTCTCTAGTTTACAGTGGAATGATGTGGGTCTTTAGCACAGCCAACGCTGTTAATAAATAGAAGTAGAGTTATTTTTTTCCCCAAAGGTCAACAATTATTCAGATACAAATCAAGAAAGTAATATGTGGTGAGAGTTGGAAAGGCCACTGGTAGGCACTTACTTTTTTTGTAAATTTATTTAAAATTCAAAATATCTGGATAACATTGAAAGTTTTGACTTACAAGTATTTCTGCTATGTGAAAATAGAAATTCTAAATAAATAAGCGGATGCATTTTTATACGTGTTCAAAATCTACATCATCCCCTACTTTAAAAAAAAGACAATTCTTGAAGCATGGGGACTGACATAAGTTTTGCCTGGGAGCCAGCTCACCCAAACCTCACCATTTCTGTCACCTTCTACTCTTTTGAAACACAGAATCTCAGCAGCTTGTAAAGTTCAGCCTATTCTAGTCCTGAACCTTCACCACAGTGTCACCCTCTACCCTCCAGCCTCAGCCAGAGTCAACCGATTTTCCACTAGGTAAAAGTTAACTCATGCATAGAAAGGTATCAAGATGTTAATATCCCTACCCTAAATCTAATCCTCTTCATAACTTTAGATTTGAAAAAGTGGCTTCCTAAACACATAATAAGAAAAACTGAGAAACAGGCTAGTTATCCTGGAGAAGATCCCAAATATTTAACAATTGGTAGTATTTCTGAAAATGGGTGTGAAGGTAGAGATTTAAAAAAAATATTAATGTGTCACTCTTTCTACTCACTAATTCATTCAGTAGGTAGTGAAAGCAGGTACTGGTTTATATATGGTGAACACAAAGATGAATACAACATTGTCTTTGTACTCAGGGAGCATACATGAAAGTGGGTCAGTCTTTGCAACTTTGCATTTTGAAACATTTTGAACTTACAAAAATTCTTTACCTAGATTTACTAATTGTTAACATTGCATTATATTTGCTTTATTTTTCTCACCAAATGGTGAGGAATTATATACTTGGGGGGGGGGAGAGAACTATTTAAAAGTAAGTTTCAGACATTAAATGTTGGACACTTAAATAAGCCCAGTAAGTTTGGAGGGGTTTCAGCAGAAACCCATATAAAATTTAGTTATAGGGAAAAGGGAGAGTATAGGAGGAAATCAGGAAATTCTTTGTAAGATTATTTCCAGGTATATAAGGGGTGGGAAGATAGCCTGTGTAATAAGAAAACCATGTACCAAGGACTCAGGACCAACCTAGTTTGGAGCATTAGGAGAGTAGTAAATAGTTTTGCATGGCTGGACCACGGACTAGGGAGAAGGGGTTTGGAAAAAGATCATGGGAAAGATAGGATGGACTGGTAGGCAATGACCAGATATACCCTAGAAAGCAGGATTCTCTTTATCTTATGGTTGATGAATAACCACTGGCAAGTGCTATGCAGGGGGTGACCTGATTTGTGCACTGTTACCAGAACTTCATAGAGAACATGTCTAAAGTTAGAAAAACTGCTGTAAGGGAGACATTTTCAGATATGCTGATAAACCTATAGATAGAAATATTTTAGAAATTGATGGATTTGAAGTCTTAATACTCACCTATGAATAGATGCCCTATTTTCCATCCCCAGAAGAACAGATATGTGGAAATGTGCTTCAAAACATGGTGGTACATCAGAATGAGGTGAGGAGTTTTTGAGAATCAAAGATTTCCAGGTTGATTTTTTAGGTTTAGGTTTAGGTTTTGGTTTGTTTGTCTGTATGTTTGTTTACTCCAAATCTAGTGAGTCAGAATCCTCTGAAGTGGGACCTGGGAGTCTGTATTTTAAAAATCTGCCCCTAGAGGTGCTGGTACAGTTCACTGCCTGGAATTTGGGATCACTGACCTTTAGAGGGAGCCAGCAGCAGGGGTCTTTACAAAGAGCTGGTCAGTGCCTGGGAAACTCTACCAAATGCCAGGGGAATGCCATTTTGCATAAGCCTGCCTTGTTCGAGTCACCAGTCGTTCATCTCTTTGTGTCCTTGGAAAATATCACAAAGTCATGTGCAAGGTAAGGGCTCCACAGATACCTGACAAATGAATGTGCATTGCTTAACCCTAATGATAGCAAAGGAGATGACTAGCACTATGGTTGTATATCTTTGGCCAAAGCACTCTATAAATGCTAACTTATTAAAATAAATGAGCGAGGAAGGCTGAAGTCCAGATATTTACTGACTTTTCAGAAATTCTATTTTTTAAATCAAACTCAGCCATCTTAAAAAACAAAGAATCAGTCATTTTGATAAACTATTTGCTTTAAAGAAAAGAACAGTATAGGAAATGACATCAGTCACCTTGTAAACCCTGTCATACTGAGATTTTATGGGCTAAACTAAGAAAATGTATTCCCTGGTACTTCTTCTGAATCAATTATCATCACTGTGTGATTGTAATGGATAATCTATGTGATGACAGGTGGAAAAAATAATGAGAGTTAATTCAGACATATATTACATAATGGAGATAGGAAAAATCACTTAAAGCTAAACTTGACAGTCACTCCGTGATGTTTATTTCAAATGTTTTGAATTAAATGTTATGAAACGTATTATCTTACTTGGCAAAAGCAGAGATAGTATTACTGCATAATCATTAGCTGGCATTTCATTATACATGTCAAAACCAAGATTCTTGTTAGACATTAAAAAATTTTTCCTAAGTCTTCCATTTCTGTCAACAACTTAAACCGTCTTAATTATGCATTGTGAATATGAGGAGGGGCTGATGGGCAGTCAGAGCGTGAGTGTTGGGGAAGAGAGCTGATCTTCAGAAGTTAATACTTCACTCTGTTCAAAATCCATATTCCAGAGCAACATGCATTTTATTGATCATATGCATGATATTGATTGGGCACTTCTTTTGCTTACTCTCAATTCAAGAATGGAAAGTGATCTTAAGATTTTAATGTGTTGCACATATTCATAAAGTAACTTCAGCCATGAAATATGTTAACTAATCTCTGAACATGTTTATTTTTATAAATAGGAGATTCAGACATGGCCAGAATCAGGAACACAGTAATGCTGTCAAAGCTGTCTCTCCATCTCTTGGAGAAGCTCTTTATACATGGCTGATAGGATGGCCAGTCAGTTACATCAGCCTCATGTCCTACCAACTTAGCTACTCAGGTAAAAAGCCTTTTTAGAAAGCTCCAGCAGAAACTTGGAGGAATTAAATTTTCTAGGCTTGGATCATCTTCTGCCCCTGATCAGTCACATTTGGATCCTTGAGACAACCAACCAATCCAGAGCTGGGATAGATAACTCCTAAAGGCTAGCCTTATGTCACTGCCTTCCTTTGTTAATTGCGAGGAGCAGCGTTGGCCGCATTGGCCCTTGCTAAAGTCACATGTCATGAATTTTTCACATGGAAGAAGGGTTCTATTGACAGAGAAGAATAGGGTTATTCTATTGGCAAAAAGGAAAGAATCAACAAACTTTCCCATTAGGGTTTGTGTGTATTTAATGGCAAAAACAAATTTTGCTCTATTAAGTGAGAAGAAAATGCATTTCTCCAAAAATATGGAGTGGCTTTTATTTCTGGGTTTTAATAAGAACTTAAATAGTACAGCTTCTGACCAATTCTAAATTTAATATTAAATCCTTGTATGAAATGTGGTTAAAAATGACTTAAATATTTCACATACGAGTGTCTAGATTTCAGCTACTACTTGTACATTGGAAGTGGTAGGTAGTCAATAAATGTTGAGTAAATGAATTATTATTATATGAAGAACCATGGAATTCAAAGGGATTATAGAAGTCATCCAGTTAATCTTTTGAATGGATATGACCTTCCCCTACAATATACTCAGAGTGGTCATTGAACAACTATTTGAACAATTTTGTATGAAAATCCCCACTGTTTTCCTCTCAAGGAGTTTGCTTGCCATATACTAACATCTTATAAAGTGATTAGAAGCTGATAACAGTGAACAAAGGAGTATTCGCATTGTTTAATTTATTTTCTTTTTCTGTCTCCCTCCACCCTCATGCAGGTAGGATGCAAACAACAAATTAGTATTGAGTACTGTCTCAGGTACTATTACTTGACAATGAAATGCAAATGAACAAGCTGACCTTTGGGGAAATATGAGGAGAATTCTGGCCAAGGAATTGATTGAGGGGAGACATAGATAGGTCGTGGGCTGTTCTTTCAGGTACAAGCCCCTCACAGTCAGGTTGGTGCTGCCTAAGTAGGAGGCTGTGGTAATGAGGGTATTGAGTAGCTGATACCTGCGCCAGTAGCCACGTGCCTTCCTTGTGGCTGTTAGAGCTGTGTCTTCACTGGGATTACAGAGACTAGGGACGTGAGATGCTACCTCATCTGAAAGGTAGGAGTATACCAAGTACCCCAGAGACGTAGTTTATATTAAGAAACACACACAGCATTGAAACAGAGGCGGGGATAGTAAGCACACACCACACACCCCTTGCATTATGATTTGTTACCTCTGGTAACAAATGTCGTTAGAACACAATATGTTTGTTCATTGCAATGTGGCTTGTTGCTGTTA
The DNA here is from genome assembly GCF_006229205.1 of Suricata suricatta. Classification (NCBI taxonomy): domain Eukaryota; kingdom Metazoa; phylum Chordata; class Mammalia; order Carnivora; family Herpestidae; genus Suricata; species Suricata suricatta. The sequence continues at coordinate 52,154,101 of NC_043702.1, forward strand.
TTTTTTTTTATAGTGAATCACATATGAATTTCTAAACATATCCCACTTTTGGATTAACTTGCTTTTGTTCTATTCTTGGCTTAATACAACACCCTAAAATCTTGTCTGTATTTTGGTAAGTCTGGTAATTTCAAAACTCTCCAGAAACCAGAGGAAATTTTGTGGCTTTAAAAACCAAATTTAATGGTCTTCTTTACTTCAGAAGTGTCTTAGATTACCCGATAGAGAGGACAAAGTATGGTTTCAAGAAAACTTCAGAAAATCAATATTCAGATCTCATCTGTAAAACAGAGATTTCGGTCGGCATCTTTATCCTGACTCTGAAATGTAATAACTAATAAGAGAAATACTTGGCAGTGGAATTAGAATTAGATTTATAGTAAACTCAAATACTTACTGATTCAAGTAACAACTGTTACATTTATAGATAAACACATTTCACCTATCAGTAAATGGCTATTATTCTTAAAAATTGGTAGTTAGTATGCATTGTATGATGAGTTTTGAAACAAATTTGTTAGAACAATCATTAGCATTAGAAGAAATGGCAGAACATGACTATAAACATTGATTTAAGATACATTTGATATCATCAGGCAATGTGGTTGCAATAATGACAGAACATATTTGCTCCCACATATGTTTACTCTCTTTTACTGAAGGATGCCTCAGAGATGCATACAAAAGGAGTATGTTGATGTCTTCCTTGTTGCCAATATAGTTCTCAGCTCGAGGAAACCACAAATCCCAGAACCTAACATTTTATTCTTAAACATGCATTTCAGAAACTAATGGACCTAATTTGATGAGGTAGTTGGACATGAAACTCAAAGTGCTGAGATTTTAATTTTACATAAACATAGACTTTTGTCAGGTTTGTATATATTTCTACATTTAATTTTAAGTGGTGAATATTTGTATTATCCATCATATATGTGATATGAGCATATGTGGCACAATTACTAGTTCACATACCTAAAAGGAAGTATTTAATCCTAAGGAAATAGTGTCAAATTTAAGGACTCAATGAGTGATTGACAATTTTTCTGCAAGAACAATTTTTTATAAAGTATATTCCAACATATATGTGGCCTTGAGATGAGTTACTGTTATTGAGACTCATATTAAAATAGTTTCTGTTTTGAACTTGTATCGATCCTGAATTTATTGTCGCAAGGTGTAGTGATAGGCATGTCATGCAGCTACTTCAAATCAAAAATAGCGTTTTATTGGGGCACCTGGGTGGCTCACTAAATTAAGCGTCTGACTTCAGCTCAGGTCATGATCTCACAGTTTGTGGGTTTGAGCCGTGCACCAGGCTCTATGCTGACAGCTCAGAACCTGGATCCTGCTTCACATTCTTTTGTCTGCCTCACTCTTTGCCCTCCCCCCACTTATGCTCGTCTTCCTCTCTCAAAAATAATATAAAAACATCTAAACATTTTTTTTTAAAAAAAGACAAGAAATAGCTTTTTATTTCCTATTGGGGATATAGAGTCCTTTAGTTTATTACTACCAGGACCTCAATGTATTCTTTATGCAGTGCTATTGAATACATAAAAACAACATGGTAAGAAGGTACACGTAACATCTAACATTTACTAAGCGGTTAGTGTGTACCAGAAGTTGTGCTAGGAGCCTCCATGGATTATTTCCTTTAATCGTCACAAGGTCACAACCTTATAAGGTAGTTATTACTATGGTTCCCATTTTGTAATAGTCTGAGACTCGAGACAAAGCAACTTGTAAATGTGCGGAGCTACTAAGTGGAGCCAGAGTGTGGACCCCAGTTTCTGTGACTGAATCACTACGTTATATTGCATACCATGCACCACAAAAGAAACAATATTACTGTTTTATAATATAGTCATTTGAGGCAAATTCATCTCCACCACTGAAAAAACACCTGATATTTGTTGGTCAGAAAATATGTCATCTTCCTTTAGGAAAGCCTAGACATAACCTCAAAATTTTTTCATGAGCAAATTTTATTTCCTCTTTGTGAGAAGAAACAATTTTGATTTCATCAAGAAATGTTAAAATACGCAGATGAAAAATATCAGGGTAATGCAATCTAGAAACAAGCACTGAGTAAAAGGGAGTTTTATACCATTTTCCAGATTGGCTTGCTGCTTAAGTCAGATTATCTAAGTAACTCCTCAACTCTTCACTTATGTTTCTTGGCAACCTGTACTTCATAGCTATTGTGATTCCTCAAGAAGCATATCGAGTACTCTGTGTGTGAGATGTATCATTTTGATTTGTTTTCGATGCTTCCTGGGAGCTTCACCTCATCCATCAAGCTGTGCTTCCTGGTCTCAGTCTTCTCGCAACAAACTCTGGAGTGGCCGGTATCTCCCCGGCTGCGTCAATCCTGCCATTTCTGCCCCTGTTTCTGAGGCTTCTTGATTTCTAGGAGTTTTGCAATCAAGCATATCCCTTCCCACTTTATATCTCCTTTTCCAACCTTTTCTGTTTCACGCTGTGACTTTCGTCAGTTGAAGTGGCTCCTCTCTTCTTACCTTCCGCATGTGGTGCTACTGTCAGGCTGGAAAGGCACAGCGGTTTGTCAGTGGGAATGCGATGATCACGTAGTTCTTCAGCATAAAGCATCTCTGGTGCTCCTTGCTCTCTTTGCTGCTGCACACTGACAGGTAGGTACCCCCTCCCCCACCCCAGGGCCGCCTCCTCCTCCTTCCCTACTTCCTCATTGCATTGTTTGTCACACTGCTTCCCAGATGCCTGGTTGTTTAGAGATAGTCTCAGAGGTCCATAGATACCTAAAATGATTTCAAATTTTTGATGATTATTTTTAAAATATTTAATATAAGCCACCCAATTTCAATGCTTACACTTGTGTTTGTGGTTTTTCATTTCATTGGTTCCAACAGAGGGGCTGTTTGACTTTTTTGGTGTTTTGTCAAATTGGGAGTCCACGCACTTATTCTCTGAGTTTCAGAATTCTCAAGCAGTGTTGAGAAAACACTGCTCTACCATGCTGAAATGGGCCTGGACAAACAAACAATCACTCGGGCCTGGCTACACATTCCTCTACATCTATTCTGTAACTGCTATGAGCCTTGCACTCTGCTGCACACTGGGAATTTATAAAGTCCCTGTCTTCAAGGGTTAGTAGGGAAGTCAGATACATAAAAAGACAATTTTAATATTTTGTGATAGTGCTAGTCAATTGGTACAAACTTTCAGGAGAACAATTTAGCTGTTTCATCAAGAACTTTGAAAATGTGGGGTGCCTGGGTGGCTCAGTGAGCATCCGACTTCAACTTATGTCATGATCTCATGGCTTGTGAGTTTAAGCCCTGTGCTAACAGCTCAGAGTCTGGACCCTGCTTCAGATTCTGTGTCTCCTTCTCTCTCTGCCTCTCCCCAGCCCTCTCAAAAATAAACAAACTTTAAAAAAAAAAAAGAACCTTGAAAGTGTGGGATAATACTTGACCTTAGGAATTTGTTTTACGGGGAGAACCACAAAGATTTATATGAAAGGATCAGGAAATCAAATGAATTGAGAATTGTTGGAATTAATTCAGCCCAATATTACTTATACTAGCTGAAAATGGAGACAACAATTAATATTTACAAGAGGGAATACTTAAAGTGTTGCACCACATTAATGGGATATTAAACAGCCACTGCAAATAATATTTCTATAAAATATTGAAGAAAAATTCATAATCTAATGTTAAGCAGAAAAGCAACACATAGCTGTCTATACCAGCACTTAGAATAAAAATATATTTTAAGCTTTGTGGATCATAATTACTTTGTGAGTTGCATCATTCAAACCCTGCTCCTGTAGTGTGAAAGCAGCCATAGACAACTTATAAACAAAGAGGTTTGTTCCAATAAACATGGTTGTATCCCAATAAAAATGTTTGGAAACTGAAATTAGAATTTTATATAATTTCCATGTATTATGAAATAGTACTTTGTGAAATTTTGTTTTGAAACCACTTAATATAAATGTAAAATGTAAAGCATTGTAGAAATAAGTCCTGGCTTGTATTCCATACAAAACCAGATTATGGCCCAGATTTGGACTGTGGGCCATAGTTTGCTGATCCCTGGTCTATACCTTATGATTCTAATTATGTATGTATGTATGTGTGTATAAAGCCATGTGGATATTAATGATGGCTATTTCTGGGTAGTGGGATTATAAGTAATTTATTTATTATTCCCCCCATTTTTAATATGAAATTATATTACTTTTATAATCAGAAAAATAAAAAATAATTTGCTATAATAATTGCTCTAATAGTGGAAAGCACTTTAAAGGGGCAAACACCCCAGACCCATAGGGGATGAGGGTGAGGGATGGGTTATTGAAAAAGTCAACCCCTGAGCAGTGTCTTGAAGGATGATGATGAATTATTCAGGCTTAGATGAGTCACAGGACAGGGAGGGGATACTGGAGGCAAGAAGGGAGAGCATTCTAAGCCGAAACATCAAAGTTATTCCATGGAAGAATCAGAGAACCACAGAAAGTTTAGAGGGCTGGAGAGCAGAGTGAGGAAATGAGCAGAAACAAGATTAAAAAGAGAATTGAGCACTGAAAGTCTAACACGCTATGCGTACACTTTGAATTTTATCATAAGATCAGTTGGAAGCCACTAAAAAATTTATAAGTTGCTGAGTGACACGATCATATTTCTGGTATAGAAAGAGTTGCATGGTCTCAGGACAGGGAATGGATTGGGTAAGCATGAGCCTGGAGAGAGAAGGGCAAGCCGAGAGGTTATTGTAGAAATTCAGGTGAGAAGTGATGAGAAACTAAACTGAGGTGAGGGGTGCAAGTAGGAGGAGAAGGTTTGAATGATATGTAGGAGGTTGACTCAATACAATAGGCCTTTGTGAGTGATTAGATACTGGAACTGAAGGACATGTAGGGGAGAGGAGAGTAAATAAAGGATGTCTTCTTTCTGCTCTGAAAGCCAGGTGAGTAGGAGGTTTGGTGGAGAGGATGGCATGATCAGTTTTAGATTTTTCTTGAGTTCCCCTGGCTGACGCAATGTGGACAAGATTGATTCATTACTCATTTTTTTCTGTTAAAGTATAGTTGACATATAATATTAGTTTTGGGTGTGTAACAGTGATCAGACAATTATATATGTTATGGAATGCTTGCCATAACAAGTGGAGTTATCATGTGTCACCACACAAAGTTATCACAGTATTATTGACTGCATTCTCTATGCTGTACTCTGCATTCCTGTGGCTAGTCATTTTATAACTGGAAATTTGTACCTCTTAATATCATTCACCTGTTTTGCCTACTCCTCTACCTTCCTCCCCTCCGGCAGCCACTGGTTTTTTCTCTATATTTATGAGCCTATTTTTCTTTTGTTATTGTTTGTTTGCTCATTTGTTTTATTTTTTAGATTATACATCCAGGTGAAATACTATGATGTTTGTCTTTATCTGTCTGACTTATTTCACTTAACATAATACCCTCTATGTCTATCCATGTTGTCATGAACAGTGGGGGTTATTTCTTTTTTATGGCTGAGTAATATTTCATTGTATATATATACCACATCTTTATCCATACATCCATTGGTGAACACTTAGGTTGCTTCCATATCTTGGCTATTATAAATAATGCTGCAGTAAACGTAGGGGTACATATATATTTTCAAATTAGTGTTTTCATTTTTCCCAGGTAAATACCAAGAAGTGGAATTACCAGATCATATGGTATTTCCATTTTTAGTTTCTTGAGGAAACATGCTGTTTCCTATAGTGGCTGTGCCAATTTACATTTTTACCAGCAGTGCATGAGGGTTCTCTTTCTTCCACATCCTCAACAACATATTATTTCTTGTTTTCTTGGTTCTAGCTATTCTGACTGATATGAAGTGATATCTTATTGTGGTTTTGACTTGTATTTCTCTATTGATTGATGATGCTGAACATCTTTTCCTGTTTCTGTTGGTCATCTGTATGTCTTCTATAGAAAACTCAGGTCCTCTGCCTATTTTTTGATTGGATTATTTGTATTTTTGGTGTTGATTTGTATGAGCCCCTTTTATACTTTGTATATTAATCCCTTATTGGATATATCATTTGTGAATATTCTCTCCCACTCAGTAGGTTGAGTTTTCATTCAGTTTTAGATGTTTTGGGTTTGAGGTAGTTGGATATTTAAGTGAGGATTCTCAGTGTAGTTTAAAAATCAGGAGAAATAAATGATATAAACAGTGGTTATAATTATAACAGCTTATGCATTCACTTGCAAAGAGGTGTGGAGCAATGATTCTTACTCTTTCTCTTCTACCTTCCACCCATGGATTATATAGAGACACAATCTAATCAGTACTTGTGGCTCATTGTAATAGTCCACCCAAACTTTGGGATCACTCACCTTCTGCCCACAGGACCACACCCAGAGTTCTAGAAGAAGATAAATATAGTTTGAAAAAGTCACACAAATGACTTTGATATAATCTCCCCAGCCCACTCCTATGTCTACTTGTTGAGTGAGAAGAATAGAATAAAGGCCATGGTCTCCTGGAGCACCCAGACATTTAAAATTATGTGGACTTGTAAATGAGTGGATTTGTAAAAGAGAGACAAAGCACAGAAGGAAAATCTGAGTGCAACAGTAGCCAATGGAAGAAAAAAAATTTAAAGAGAATGTAACAGTATTTATTGCAAAAAATAAATGAGGATTGTTGGCACTGACAAGTGCGAAGTCATTGTGGACCTATACAAGAAAATTTTAGTAAGGTAATAGAGAGGGGAGCTATTCAGAGATGGGCTAAGAAGTGGGTAGGTATTAAGAAAAAGCTAAAGTATCAAAGAAAAGAAAACAATGCAATCCTAACAAGATGTTCCCTGCCCAATCTTTCATATCTGTTACCACAGTTTGTGTGACTTACTTAAGAGATGCTTGGAAAATTCTTGCTGAATAGGTGAGAGGAAGGATAAATAAATACATTCTTGAATAACTTCAGGTTTCATTAACTATTATCTTCTCTGAACCATAAGAGTCATTGAGAGTATTATTGTATTGTAGTTGAACAAGTGACAGTTTGGTTTTAGCTCCAGTGGAGAATAATGAGCACTCTTTCCATTCAAGTGAGATACTTTCTATAGCTCCCTGTTGTTTGGGGATGTTATATGTAATTCAGGGGTAATATGTAAATCTTTAAACTATAAACCACTATATAAATATTATTATTTATATTGCAATATTATTACTGCATTGACAGATAAGACATACAAAAATGAATTTCCTCCCCTTTTACGTGTGTTTTCAGATACTAATTAATCTTTTTACCTCACAGTTTTTGATAGTTCTCAGTGTGGAAGAGCTGTTTCTACCCCTTTAGACAAGCAGTCTATCTATAGCCAGTAGTGACAGAGAGGGGAAGTTCAAAGAGATGGGGTGAAGGTGGGAGCTGCGCCAGGCTCAATTCAGGTGTTCTAAACTATATCCTCAAGGTTGCCTGGGCTTAACTTCCACACTACATGAATCCTATGCAACATTTACAAGACCCTTCTGGTCTAAATAAGAACTGAGGGATGTAGAAGACCTGCAGGTTGTCAGAAGTGTCTCCACACTTGCCAAGCTGGGAGGTGTGGCATTCTAGGGAATAAGGAGACAAATTTTGGACCAGTCTAAGAAAACTTTTTCTAGTAACCATGGAAGGGTTTGATCCAAAGAAAAATGGACAACCACTACTCTAGAATGGGTGCTGTGTTGCAGTTTTGTTAGAGGGGGGTTCCTAAAGTTGATGCCAGATTGGAACAACTCTAAACTCTCCTCTTATAGCCTGTGAATTAAGGTGAAATGATTTTCAAGGGAAGTGAAAGAAACCTCTTAGATCTCTCCCACTTACTCTACCACAAACATTTATTGAGCACCTACTAGGTGCAGGGCATTCGGTGTTTCTCAGTAGTGTTTTTATTTGGTAGGACAGGACGTCATCAATCCTTTCCCCACTACACAAACACATTGTGCCAACTCAAAATGTTTCAACAGTTTCCAGACACTCCTCTGGGGCATTTTGGTTGAGAAACAATGATAGGTGCTGGAGCTATAAATATGAGTAAGACCAAACAAAGGTCTCTCTTGCCTCCCTTACAGACTTGAAATCATTATCATTTATATGTGCAGTCCATTTGTCTTCTCATATTACATTCATCTTCTCCATTAGCACGTGACTTGGATTTGTGTTTCAGGCTACCTAACTGGTATGCTGATTTTCTTGAGGAGAAGAGAGAAGAAAGAGGTAGTCTACACAGGGATTTAGCAACTAGCATTAAAATAGAACAGTATTTTCTGAGTGCTGGCAGCATTTGAGATAGCACTAGATTCAGAAGGGAAGGCTGGCTAACAAAGCAATATGTACATGGGCGACCATGAAGAGTTGGAGAACACTAAAATAATCACAAGACCTTTTTAATACCTTCAGGGCTGAAGAAGACAGAAACCCAAATGTTTAACATCAAACACCTGAATGGTGGATTTTGGCTTGGGATTCAAATCATGCTTCATTTTAGGAATCTCATAGAAATATACTTCAACTGATCAATATCTTGAGATTTTAAATTGGCTCAAGAATATCCCTGTTTCACGAATCTTGCCTATTTCATTCTGTCTGGGTACCCTTTCTCTTCAAGTATTTTGCATGGCATTTCAGAGGCCGTGAGGAGCATTGAACTGTACCTGGCCTCTGATCTCAGCACCCCAAGAGTGATCTAAATTCCAAGAGAATTTGGAGCAGATAGTTTTCTGCCAGTCCTCAAAGCAGAATGTCTACAAGCTTTCTTGGAGAAAATCCCAAGTGCAACTTGTACCAAATTAAACCCAGAGGGTTCTGCAAAAATGTTCTGGCCTTGGGATTGCAGCAAATAGAACATTTTTGTGGTTCACACTGGAGGTCATGGGAGAGTCCAAAGGAAATATTGGAAGCCAGAATTCTAGTCCTTCAAACTGAGTGTCCCCAGAACCTCTGCATTACTGATTTATGAAGTATTGCTTCAGTGGGAAAAGAACAATATTAAGAGGAACTATGATTAACAAGGCTAAGAAACACTGTGAGGATGGTCCTATTAGATACAGAAAGAGCCAACTTTCAGATTTACCTTCTCACCTTCCTGTCAAACCTGAGAAATATCATTGAAAGGTTGTGTTCATTTGCTTTGCTCCAGAATGAAATTATTGCCTATTTTGTTTTTCTTCCTGAATATCTGCTATGGAATGCTCAAGTTTTCCTTTCTGTTTTTGGTACAGTCTATCATAAAATGAGGTATCTTAGAATGTAAAACTCCTAATATAATCTCTTTCTTCTTGCATATTCTTGAGCTAACACCCATTTTAAGTTGAAATTAAGGCCAAGTCATTCCATTTTAATGACAAAGAGTATAAAATGAAATAGCATGCACAATACAAAACTAACCAGCCCTCAAGATAATCTAAAACTTGTCACATGAAAAGAAAATGCCCAGATACTATGCTTACAAATAGCTAGATAAGAATGTGTATACATTTGATCCAGTTCTTCTGGCAAATGAGACAATCACTTGTCATTTAGCCTAACACCAAAGAGATCAGAGCTGGAAAATATTCAGTGCATGTCTGAAGAGTTCATTGGCATGTTCAACCCAGTCTGCCCGATACTTTGAGTTAACTATGATATTAGCAGATGCTGGTGTAGATTTTTTCTTTTCTTGCATTATGAATTCTATTTACCTTCTTTATTAAACATGAGAGAATTTTGGATGTATAATACATAATGAAAGATTTTACCTTTGTGAATGTATCTGGCAATGCTAGGGTACAAACAACCCCTCAACAGCATGGTTCAGAGTAACAGATTTTATTTCTCATTACTCATTACTCCTATTACATGTTGTCTTCATGGTGATTACACTTCAGCTTTGCATGTTGTCACTATTTTAGGATCCAGGGTGAAGGAGAAATGGAGTCACCCATTGGTTCTTAAAACTTCTGCTTAGGAGTGGTGCACAAAACCCCTCTTCATTAGTCTAAAAAAATCATATGAACAAGTCTGATATTAGAAGGCATGAGAATATAACCCTCTTACAGGCAGAAACAGCAAGTAACTGGGAATAATAATACAATTAAAATATATAATGGGCCTTAGGGTATAATGTGAAAGTGTAAGAAAGGGAAGAGGGGCACCTGGGTGGCTCAGTTTCAACTCAGTTTCTCCGTCTATGGGTTTGAGCCCCGCATCGAGCTCTGTACTAACAGCTCAGAGCCTGGAGCTTGCTTCAGATTCTGTCTCCCTCTTTGTCTTCCCCCCCCGCCCTGTCTTCCTCTCATAAATAAATAAATATTAAAATTGAAAAAAAAAGGGAAGAACTGCTCTAAAACTCTAACTGGAGATAACTCAGGTCCCCTCTTTTCAATGTAACAATGGCATGGATTTTTCTTTTGTTTTGTTTTTGTTTTTTCAGAATAGTTATATCTTATGTAATTGCAAAAATGAATATCACATTTTCCCCAATGATAAAACAACATTCTCATAAAAAATTAAAAACATACATACTGGCATAAATACAAAAGAAAGCAAAATTCATTTACTTAACACCTAAATAAAACCTAGCAAAATGAAAATATATATTCATACAAAAACTTACAAATAAATATTAATCATAGGTTTATATATTGTAGCTTAAAATTGGAAACAATCAAATGTCAACAGGTAACTAGGTAAATTATGATATATTCATTTAGTGGAATACTACTTCATCGTGGAAAGGATACATGCAAGAGCTTGAGTCAGTCTCAAAAACCTTATGCTGACTGAAAAGCCAGATGTGAAAGATTATACACTGGGTGATATCACTGTGTCAAACTCCAGCAAAAGCAAGTCTAAGGTGGCAGAAAGTATATCTGTGCCAACCTGGGGCATGAGGTGGGCAGGATTGATAGAGAAGGGCTATAAGTAAACTTTCTGGGACAATAGAACTTTTTTTTGGTGATTGTTACTTAGATGTAGATATTTGTTAAAATTCTTTAAGCAGTACATGAGATGTTGGGGTATATGGGTGTCTCAGTTGGTTAAGCAACCAACTTCAGCTCAGGTCATGATCTCGCTGTTTATGTGCTCATATGTGTTATGTGCTGACAGCTCAGAGCCTGGAGCCTGCTGGGGATTCAGTGTCTTCCTCTCTTTCTGCCCCTCCTCTGCTTGTGCTATCTCTCTCTCTCAAAAAAATAAATAAATATTAAAAAAAAGAAGTACATGAGATGAGATTTTATTACATGCAAACTATAATTTCAATAACGTTGATTTTTGAATTATTGAAAAGTCTCAGAGATTCCTACTGATGCTTAGTTATCTTGTGATTAGCCTATTGGACTTTAAAATTAGTTGTATAAGTTATATAATTATTTAGTTGATTTTCTTGGGTGTGCTAGATAAACAATCATATTGTACGTTTTTAACTTAATCACATGGACTGACAATTCCAAAGCAATGTTTAATAAGCAGAAATGGAGTCTTGACAGTTCTCTTAACTGACACAAATTTTTACCAGCGAGCAAGATGCTAGCTCTTAGAATCAAACAAATATTCTTTTTATTTAGGGAAATATTCTTTTTCTTCTCCTAGGATGAATTTTGATCAGACATAAATGCTGAATTTTTCCTAAGACTTTTTTAATGCATATGTTTTCTTACTTTTTAGTTTATTTATTTAGAGAGAGAGAGTGAGAGAGAGAGAGAGTAGGGGAGGGACAGAGAGAGAGAGAGAGGGAGAGAGAGAATCCCAAGCAGGTCCTCTATTGTCAGTGCAGAACCCAGTGTAAGGCTCAATCCCACAACCTATGAGATCATGACCTGAGCTGAAATCAAGAGTTGGATGCTCAACCAACTGAGCCACCCAGGTGCCCCTTCTTATTTTTGTTAAAATATTATGTTACTAATTTAATTTGCAAATATTGAACCAACCTTGCTCTTTTGGACTTTACTTTGTCAGAGTGTATTTTTTTCCTAAAGTCCATTTTATTGAGGTATAATTTGTGTATAATAAAATCCACTCTATAGTTGTGTGTTTATTATACTTTAATATACTGTAGGATTTAATCTGTTTATATTTTATTTAGAATAATATAATTACAAATAAGATCTATAATTTTTGGTACTAACTTGTTAAACTTGACATCAGAATCATGCTAGCATTTTTAAATGAGTGAGAATGATTCTTTTTTATGTCTTAAGTAGAGTAAACAGCATAGAATGTCTGCCTCTGTTTCTTGAAGATAGCTGGATTTGCTTTAAAATAAAGCAAGACCAAAAAAAAAAATGTAAAATTTCTCGAGGATTGGTAACTATTGGGGACATAGTTTCTTTTTTTTATTTAATTTGTTTAATGTTTGTTTATTTTTGAGAGATGGAGGCAGACCTCGAGTGGGGGGAGGGATAGAGAAAGAGAGGGAGACACAGAATGTGAAACAGGCTCCAGGCTCAGAGCTGTCAGCACAGAGCCCCAGGAGGGGCTCGAACTCAGGAATGGGGAGATCATGATCTAGGCTGAAGTAGGATGCTTACCCAACTGAGCCACTCAGGTGGTCCCGGGATATCCTTTCTTGAGAAATTATTCAATATATCCCATGATGAGGACAGTAATGATAGTGATGATGAGAATGGTAATCATAAGATTTTCCTTAGTTTTTTAGTAAACTTTCCATTTTATTCCAGTTTTGATATTTATTAACAAAAACATTGCTTTTATACCTAAAAAAATAAATCCAAAACTTAATATTTGCATTTATATCCCCTAATCTTCATATTATGTAATTTTGTTATTTGTATGTCATTTGGTTCCTTTTTAAATCTGTTAGTTTTTAAAATTTTTTCTTATTGAGGTGAAATTCATATCATATAAAATTAATCATTTTGAAATGTACAATTCAAAGTTATTTAGTACATTTACAATGCTGTGTAACCACCATCTCTATCTAGTTCTGAAATATTTCCATCACATCAAAATAAAATCCCATACCTGTTAAGCAGTGACTTTTTCTTTCCCCTTTCCAAAGCCTCTCCATCATCTATCTGCCAACATATTTTCTACAGCAGCTGCACTATTTTGCATTCCCACCAGGAATATTTGATGATTCTGATTTCTCCACGTACTTGCTGACACCGTTTTTCTATTTGTTAAAAACATTTGTAGTCACCTAGTGGGTATGAAGTGTCATCTTATTGTGGTTTTAGTTCTCATTTTCATAATGATTAATGATGTTGAGCTACTTTTTATTAATTGTTAAGTTGGAAGAGTTCTTTACATATTCTGCATACTTAATCCTTTTAGAGAAGTGATTTTCAAATATTTTCTTTCACTTTATAGGTTTTCTTTTCACTCCTTTAATAATGTCATTGAAGCTCAAAAGTTCTTAAGTTTGGAGAAGTCCAATTTTCTCTACTTTTTGTTATTGTTGCATATGCTTCTAGTGTCATATCTAAGAAAGCACTGCTAAATTCAAGATGATGACTTACCCATTTTCTTCTCAGAATTTTATAGTTTTATCTTTTATGTTTATATCATCAATCCATTTTGGGTTAATTTTTTATATGGTGCAAGCTAAGGGTCCTACTTCATTCTTATACATGTGGATATTTAGTAGTTCTGGTACTAGTTGTTGAAGAAACTGTTTTATCTGACTGAATGGTCTTGGCACCATTGTTAATAGCTAAGATGTATGAGTATATTTCTGGACTCTCAATCCTAGTCATACATCTATAGCTATATGTCTGTTCTTGTGACAGTACAGTACTGTTTTGATTACTATCACTTTGTAGTAAGTTTTAAAATCTGAAAATTGTGAGTCCTTCAACTTTGTTCTTCCTTTTTCAAGATTGTTGTGGCTATTAGGATCCTCTTACACTTCCATATCAATTTGAGGATTAGCCTTTTGATTTCTGAAAAAAAAATTGGATTTTTAATAGTGATGACATTGAATCTAAGGTTAGTTTTGAGTAGTATTGCCATTTTAATAAAAGTAAGTCTTTTATTCTATAAATATAGGATATCTTTTCATTTGTTTAGACTTTCTTTAAATTTTTTAAATATAGTTTATTGTCAAGTTGGGTTCCATATAACACGCAGTGCTCATCCCAACAAGTGCCCTACTCCATGCCCTTCACCCAGTTTCCCCTCTCCCCTCAGTTTGTTCTCAGTATTTAAGAGTCTCTTGTGGTTCACCTCCCTCCCTCTCCTTAACTATTATTTTCCCCTTTCCCTTCCCCTATGGTCCTCTGTTAAGTTTTTCCTGTTCCATGGCCTTCTTTAAAATTTTTAGTGATGATTTTTTGTTTGTTTGTTTTCAGTATACAAGTCTTTCACCTCCATGGTTAAACATATTCCTAGGTATTTTATCCTTTTGGATGATATAAATGGAATTGTTTTCTTAATTTTCTTTTTAGATTGTTTATTTCTGGTGTATAAAGAAACACACCTTACTTTTGTGTATTAATTTTGTGTACTGCAACCCTGCCGAGTTTATTAGCTCTAGTATAACTTCTTGAAATTTTAGTAGAATTCGAGGAGAAAGTAGGAAAAAACCTCCTAGACCTCCACCACAGCAATTTCCTACTCGACACATCCCCAAAGGCAAGGGAAATGAAAGCAAAACTGAACTCTTGGAACTTCATCAAGATAAAAAGCTTCTGCACTGCAAAGGAAACA
>NC_043702.1:52168887-52219669 GCF_006229205.1 Suricata suricatta
GTGTGGAGGTTCCTCAAAAAACTATCCATAGAACTCCCTATGACCCAGCAATAGCACTGTTAGGGATTTACTCAAGGGATACAAAAGTACAGAGGTACAGAAATGCTGATGCATAGGAGCACATGTACCCCAATGTTCATAGCAGCAATGTCAACAATAGCCAAAACATGGAAAAAGCCTAAATGTCCATCACCTGATGAGTGGATCAAGAAGATGTGGTATTATATACACAATGGAGTACTACATGGCAATGAGAAAGAATGAAATCTGGCCCTTTGTAGGAAAGTGGATGGACCTTGAGGGTGTCATGCTAAGCGAAATAAGTCAGGCAGAGAAGGACAGAAACCATATGTTTGCACTCATAGGTCTAACAGGAAAACAGGAGAAACCTAATGGAGGACCAGAGGGAGGGGAAGAGGGAAAGAGAGTTGAGGAGAAACAGGGATGCAAAACTTGAGAGAATATTGAATGCTGAAAATGAATTGAGAGTTGAAGGGGAAGGGGGAGGGGGGAAAAGAGGTGGTGGTGGTGGAGGAGGGCACTTGTGGGGAAGAGCACTGGGTGTTGTATGGAAACCAATTTGACAATAAACTATTAAAAAATAAATAAAATAAAATGTTAAAAAAATTTTTAGTAGAATTCACCAATGAAACCACTGAACCTAGTGCCTCCTTGTTTAGAAGGTTATTAATTAATGGTTTAATTTATTTTTTTAACCTATTTCTCCTTGTGTAAATTTCAGTAGATTATGCCTTTCAAGGAGTTTATCTATTTCATCTAAGTTATCAAAGTTGTAATATTCTTTTATTATCTTTTTAATGAACATGGGAGCAGTAGTTATGACCCTTCTTTCCTTTCTGATGTTAGTATTTGTTTCTTCTCTCTTTATTCTTAATTAACATGACTAGAGGTTTATCAGTTTTATTGATTTTAGAACCAGCTTTTGATTTCATTGATTTTATCTATTGCTTTGATTGATTTCTGTTCTAATTCTTATTACTTCTTTTCTTCCACTTATTTTAAATTTAATTCACTTTTTTCTCTAGTTTTCTAAGGTAGAAGCTCAGAGTATTAAATTTATATCTTTGTTCTTTTCATATATGTGTATTTAATGATAAAAGTTTCCTCTAAGCGCTGCTTTTGCTGCACCGCACACATTTTGAGTTGCATTTTTATTTTTATATAATTCAAAATACTTTAAAATTTTTCTTGCATCTTTTTATTTGACCCAGGTGTTATTTAGTAAAAGGCGAAAGATTTATACGATCTGAAGAGAAACCAGAGTATTGACCCAGGTGTTATTTAGAAGTATACTGTTTAACCTAAAAATGCTTTAGAATTTTCCAACTTTCTTTTATTTATTTCTACTTCATTTCTATTAGGTTTTAAAGCATACTTTGAATTCTGTTCTTTTAAACTTGTTCGGATATGTTTTATGGCCCAGGATATGAGTTCATCTTGGAAAATGTTCCACGTGAGCTTGAGAAGACTGTGTATTCAGCTGTTGTTGGGCATAGTAGTCTACATATGTCAATTATATCTGGTTGATTGATGGTGTTGTTCAATTCAGCTGTCTCCTTAACAACTTCCTGTCTGCTGGGTATGTCAATTACTGATATTGAAGGCTCCAACTATAATAGTAGACTTGTTTATTTGTCTTTGCGGTTGTATCAGTTTTTGTCTGACATATTTTGAGGTTCTATTGTTAGGCACATACACTTTTAAGATTGTTATATCTTCTTGGAAAATGATTTCTTTATCATTTTGGAATGCCCATCTTAATCTCTCATATTATTCCTTGCTTTGAAATCTGCTTTGTCTGAAATTAATATAGGCACTTTGGTTTTCTTTACATTAATGGTAGCATGGAATATATTTCTACATCCATTTACTTTTAATCTCTCTATACCTATATATTGAGAGTGCATTTCTTGTAGACAACATGTAGTCCCCTTTTTGTAACCAAGCTGGTAGTTTCTGCTGAACTCAGTAGGTGGGCAATGGTGAGAAAAAATTTCTCAAAACTTTCTTACCATTTCTTACCAGCAACTTAATAGTTGCTTTTTTGTGTATGTCACTGTTCACTTAGTTGTTGTAAACCTTTGACTACTTTCCAGAGTCCTGACAATGTTAAGGTAGTCTTTGCTTGCTTTTTTAATGTTTGTGCAGAGGGATAGAACATTGGAACTATCTACTGTGCTATTTTTATGCACATCTGTCAGATATTTTAATATTTCATTTGGTTTTCCAGTGAACCAACTTCTCTTAAATTCTTATATTTTTCCTCTAATTTATTAATTTATAATTTTGTACCTAGTAACTTAATCTTGTTTTATTTTATTATTCTTTATAATTTAGACTCGAATGTTTAATGAATTATTTTTTTCTTTAAAAACAAAGTTCAATGCTATGAACCTAAAGTTAGCTGGATATCTTAAATTATTAAACAGAATAGCCTCATTATTATTTTTCTTAAAACAGCCTGTAATGGGTTTTATTCTCCATTTAATCTAAGAATTATTCTTTAAAGTATTATCTAAAAATTTCTATGAGATTTGTTTTATTACCAGGAGCTTTCATCGTTTATTTCTACCTATTGCATTGCAACTGGGTCTATCTACTTTAAATATTTCAATGCCATAAATATAAAGATTCATGAGTACCTTATATTTACTGTAGATTGGACTATTTATCAAAATAAAATGCCAGTTTAAATCCCAGTGATTTTTGTTTCTAATTTGTCTGTTATTAATGTTGTTAGTCCTTCTTTTATTTTGTTTGTCTTTGACTGATATATCTCATTTTTTTGTTTTCAAAAGTTACGTCCTTAGGGATGTCTCAAGCCAACATGAATTAGTTGACTTCTTTTTAAACTTAACCTGATAATGTTTGTCTCAGTTGAGTAAACTAACTCATCCACTTTTTGTGTGTTAACTGGTATTTAATCATATTCCTATCATTATGGGTTTTTTGTGTGTGTATCCTGATAAATATGCTCTATATTTCTTCTGTTTTCTTTTGCATTATCATATTTTAGTCTCATTTACTACTGATATCTTAGAATTTATTCATATTAAATTTAGTCTATTACATTTTTAAAACTTTTCCCATTGTTTTGGTGCCAATTTTAAGAATGAAAGAGTCTGTGAGATCCTCCTCCTACCCCTAAATGAAACAATTATGTAAACACATGGTCCCCTTCATTCTCCATATTTTGTTCAAACAATTTGTATTATTGTTTACAGATATTCTAATTTTTACATTATGAATATTCTCTTACTGAGTTTATTTCTCACATTTTTCCCTCTTTATCACTCTCTCCTGGATGTGTTCCAGTTATGTTTTTTATTTTTTTTGAACGTGAGGTCAACATAATACTCTGGACCTCTGGGAATGTAAATGTATACATTTAAATGTAAATGCCTTTAGCCTGGCCATGCTTTCTAGCTTCTCACAGTTTCCATGTGCTACCTGCCTGCATTGCCATTTTTGTTTGTAAATTCTCCCTAAACTTTCTTAGACCACGTGCAGTTTTAAATATTGAAGTATTTAAAATATGATTCCAGGTTCTTACATTAAGTGACACTGTTTTCTTTCCTGCACTTAGGCTTTGGAAGATCAGGTATGGGAACTCTTGCAGGAAGCAGACAAGACAGCTGAAGAGAACAAGGATCAGAGTCAGGTCTATGATGCCATGGCCGACACCTTGGGTGAAGCATGGGCAGCCCTTGTTTCCATGCTTGAAAGAAGAAGGGAGCTCCTCAGGTTGACCTCTGAATTTTTTGAAAATGCTTTGGAGGTTTGTGTTTTAATAAACTACCTTCTTCACATCAGACCTACTGGATAGCGCACCTGAAAATGTTTTATTTCCACAAATGGACATTGTGATCACTTTAAAAAATGGTGGAATGACCAAGTTGTATATCATGCATTGAATTTTTGATTTCCAAAGAATAGCTTTGTTAATATTTTAAATGTAGCTATTCACAAAAAACCTTTTAATTATTCCTATAAAATTAAGTAAATAATTAAGTAAAATGGAAATTCTTATTCACAAGTCACTATAATTTATTACCTTCTTTAGAAGATGATAATCAATTAGTAAATCAAACAATTATCCTTGATTATAGATTCTTTGGAAATATTGGTCTAAAATTTTCTTGTTGACTAAAAGATGGAGGATAGAATTTCCTTGTCTATTTATAAAAAGGCAATTGCAGAATATTCTATAGGATGTTTGACTTGTAAGCATAGCATTTTATAGAATGCTTTCTTAAGGCATATAGTTGGATTCCATAATTTTAACTCATTAAAAATTTAAGGAAGAGAAAAAGTCCTGGACCTAAGAAGGTCATTTCTTCCTGTGACTTTTCTTGAATTCTGTAATTTTTTTTCAGTTCCCAATTTCAAAATGTGAGATTCAAAGAACATTGTCAAAAGAGCTGTTGTATTTGGTGTAAGACAGTTATTAAAAATTTCACTTTTAACTTCTCTGTCAAGTAGCAGTACATTCATTTTGATGTGAGAGCAATGCTTCATTATGAGAAAGCACTAGCTTTGAAAAATATGACACTTCGAAAATCAAAATTCAGGTCTTAAATCCAAAATAATGAAGGAAGGAAGATTAGTAATAGAACATAAAAATTGGGGTAGGCAATCTCATGCATCATGAACTTGTTTAGAAGTAAAAAGAAGAAGCAAAAACCTTATTGTAACTTTTAAGGTTTGTTTCCCACAGTTTGAATACAGAAGTCCAACTACAATTCATTTTATAGATCATCTTGAGAAAAAGTTTCACACGTAGCTTTCTTTCCTGAACAGAAACCAGGTGAAATGCACCTCCAGGGCTCAAATTGTAGATACATCAGATTCATTCGATCTAAGTAAGTGGGGTATAGATGTCAACTGCCCTTGAAGTTTAACTCACAGAAAATGATCTTCCTTCAAACATTAAGCCCAATATTTGTTTCTTACAAGGTACTAGCATTAACGCTAGCTGATTTTCTCTGTGATGAGAAATTATTTCCCAATATTGCATGAAGTAAAAGGAAATACTAAGTCAACTCATAATTCAGCCCAGCACTCTGATTTTTACTGAAAAGATATTGTTTCTTCTGTTATCCTTCTTCCAATTTTGTGGGTCACTTCATACTAAGCTGAAGGCAAATCCTTGCATAATCTTTCCTGCTCCTTGTGTATGCCAAAACTATTTTCATTACTGATTTTAAAAAAAAGATGAAAATAGGGTCTTTGCAGTTTGTTCCACATTGTCACTTCTATCCCGTGCAAGATTCAAAAAGAAAAATGAGCAAAAGAAAATATCCATCAGGTAAAAGTTAACAGAACTTTAGGGAAAACTTTTCTGAGTAAAGCATTGTTTGTTTATTTATTTTAATTTCAAATAACAGTTAAATATAAGTTATACAGTGACCCCAAAACTTTTTTAATGTTCTAAAGAGAAAATCCAAATCACCTTCTAGGGTTGGTTTTACCTGTTTGTTTGCTTGTTTGTTTGTTTTGAAGCTTCCCTTCAAAAATACCCTCAAGGGGCACCTGAGTGGCTCAGTCAGTTAAATGTCCCTCTTGATTTCAACTCATTATGAAATGATCTCATGGTTTGTGAGATGGAGGACATAGCCTGCTTTAGATTCTCTCTTCTCTCTCTGTCCCTCCCCTGCTCTCTCTCTCTCAAAATAAATAAACATTAAAAAAACCCACAGAATACTTTTAAAATAAGCTATTAGAAATGGAATAAACTAGAGATGTAAATGATATGTGGATAGGATCCTCTTAGTGAATTATGATACATGCAGTTCCATAAGAATATGGAATGACTTCTTATGGCATGCTTGATATTTATTACAGAACTGCTTCGGACTCACAGACTTAACCATCAGACAGGTTAATGGCAGAGGCCTTCTCCACATTTTCAAAGAGGGCATGCTCATTCATCTCTCTTCATCATCTCATGCATTTATAACTGGATTTTATGTGGCTATTATAATAATCAAGATACAGCACATCTTCTTAACTGAGTAGTTATAGAAAAATGTTAAAAATCACTAAATTCATAGATGATAGTTTGAAGAAAAATTGGAAAAAAAGAAGTATGGGATAAGCTTTTATGTCTTTTTTTTAGTGTTTTATTTATTTTTGAGACAAAGAGAAACAGAGCATGAGTGGGGGAGGGGCAGAGAGAGAGGAAGACAAAGAATCCAAAGCAGGTTCCAGGCTCCAGGCTGTCAGCACAGAGCCCAATGTGGGGCTTGAACTCACAAACCATGAGATCATGACCTGAGCCAAAGTCGATGCTTAACCTACTGAGCCACTCAGGTGCCCCAGCATTTATGTCTTTCTCACTGATACATTACCTTTATGAGTTTGTTCAATACCTCATCCATAGATTAATAACTTGATTAAAATATTCTTATAAACTATCATAATTACCTTTAAATCTGAGTGCTAAAACAAACTAGCTATTGTCTAGCTAGACTACCACTATGTCTACTACCATGGATGTAATGTACTGGTAGAATCAAATATGTTTTACCCTCTTCTAAAGTTCGTTTCAAAGATTTTCCCTCTGAGAATACTAATATCACTTCAGATACCTCCCCTTTATATTTCCTCCAAGGAGAAACAGAAAGACTGGTCATATTCCTCACCATTTAGGACATCAGATTACTTCTTTATTTTGTGAAACAGAGGAGAAATTTTCCAGTTTTCATTCTGGCTGTATCTTATTTCATTTTTGTTTATACAATGAATACATAAGATCATTGATAAAAATGCAACAAAATTACAAAGTATAGATTTAAAAGGTAAAAGTTCACTCCCCCATCCTAAATCTCATTCTTTCTTATAAAGGCAATCCTTTGGTGTGTATCTCTTCAAATCACTTTTTGCACAAAAATATTTTCTTTTATATAAAAAATGGTATTAGACATTGCTTCTTAGTCTTTTTGAAATGGGATTAGACTTGTGTTATTTTTAAAGTTAAATTTTTTTGGTTCGAGGCCTAATCATAGAGGAAACACTAATTATATTTCAACCTTTCCTCTAACTGGGTTCTTAAATTATATTTACTTATAATTACATAGGCTACTGGTTTACCAACTTTTATTGTTTTGTTTTTGTTGTTGTTAGCAAGCTTTCTAGTTATTCTTTGATGAACTGTTTTACGTATTGAAAAATGGCTTAGACACAATACTTTTAGCTGAAAATTTCAATAAACAAGCTAGATTATTTTAGCATAGATGACATATTTCCAAGTATGAAGGGAATACAAAGGAAGCAGAATAAAGTTCTTATTTTGGCACATTGTAAAGTGGCTACATGCAAATACAACCTCATATGAACACCCAAAGCCAGCACACACTCACATAAACACACATCATCATACAAACACATTTACAGTCACCTAGGCCATGAATTAATGAAAAACATGTACAAATAATCCAAAGTGGCACATTTATTTTTTATTTTTTCAAATGTCTTTCCCATGTATTTTCTGTTATAGTTTGCTATTAAAATAGACCAAGCTGAAGATTTCCTCCAGAGCACCCAGGAGTTTGAGAATGCCGAGTCCTTAAAATCACTTCTTCAGCTTCATGAGCATCATACCAAAGGCAAGAAATTTATTTCTCACCTAAGCTTTTAGAGGTTTTATAATATGTTCACATGAGAATGCTCATGTATGACAATGTATTTTAAATTTATACCTCAAATTGTTCTAAGAAAGGTTAAATAAAGCTTTATTTTTGGTCATCTGTTTCAAAGAAGACATAGTTGTAAATTATTCTAAGGGGATGTTAGAGAAATAGCCTCTAACGATTCAGTTATTCAGTCTGCTACATTTTAGCCCCTGAGGTCAGGGACCATTTCCACCTTGTTCATCCTTATATCCTCAGCATCTAGCACGGTGCTGGCACGTGGTGGAACCTCAAGAAAAATTTCTTGGTTGAATAAATGGTTGATTTCAGTGAATGTTCCTTCTCAGGGTCTGGAAATGACGGTCAGTCTTTATATAATAGCTCTGGGTAAGGAAAATCCCTTTTTTACTATTACAATTATTTTTTAAAACGAGAGTAAAGAAAGCCTACTCTTGGTTGGGTTATGTATACATTTATTGGTGAGTTACCTCTGTGCTTGCCGTGAGTCCCTGATATACCATCCAGCACACTGTGTAATAATAATTTATTTCCATGCGTGTCTCCATCACCAGATTGTGAGACTCTGAAGGGTAGAGATTAGTATATCTCTGACTCTCCACAATATAGAATAGCATCCAGCCCAAAGTATGCTTATCAAGGGTTATTTATGTTTAATTCCAGTGTAAGACACAACACAATGGTACAAACCTGAGGAATAAACAAAACACAACGGGACATTAAGGAAGAGAAAGTTGGTTCTAAGCTCTGAAGGATCACAACTGAGCCCTCCACTTTTCCAATGGTCTTCGTATAATGAACATAATACTTAAGAAGCTTCCTTGCAGTAACAATCTTATTGTTATTTCCTTGTTCTTAAATGTTTTATATATATTTTAAATATGGCTGAGATATAGGTTTGTTAGAGTCCATTATGCTATTTTCTTACTTTTGTATATATTTGAAAGTGCCCACTGAATTAGTTTAGGAAACACCATCCCACTGAGGAACATTTGGAATATTTAAAATGTTTTAGGAAGAAATATCACCCATGATCTTGATGCCAAGACTGTAACTTTGACATTTTTTAGAAATTACTTATTTGGAAAGATTGTTTAGAAAGTTATAAATTCACTTAAGTTATGTACATCTCTATTTATCCATCTTGAATTTGTTATTTATACTTAAGGATGGTAAACTGTATAGGTATTAGTATAAAATCTCCTTTAATATTAACTTCCTTAGATGACAATCTAAGGCAATCAAGACAAACTTGTTAAATGACAATCAAAACAAATAATAAAAACTTATTAAATGTCTACTTGCCTCACATCACAAGGCATTTTGTCAGAAAGTAGGACTTTATTTATGCAAAAATGCAATCTTTAAAATAAATACATCATAGGGATTTGCATTTCTTGAAGTTCATGATATTCTATCTACCCTACCCTTGAGAAGAAATACATCACTTTGTATGATTAACTGGTGGAATAAATAGCTAGGAAAGCATAAACAACAAAATAGTTAAAATGTTAGAAACCAACAGAGGAAGAACCAAAGGAACTGACAGAGGAAACTTTGGGAAGAGTTTATCCACTTTAATGACTGTCGTGGTAGCAGTATTAGACTGATTGTAGTCTGGGTACAGTTTACAAGTTATCTTTGGCCAGAGATTCCATCCCAGGTGGTATTATGGTAGTAGTTACAGTATTTTGGCAAATGCTGAAACAGAAAACCAGAAAAAGATTGCAAATGGAAATTTTGGATAATTATATGCATTCTGTAGGAACCAGAACAGGTTTGCCTGTTGCACTCAGTGTGCAATACTCCAGCACTTAGAGCTATGCTTCTCTCTCTCACTGGAAAAGTCTAGTGTGTAAGAACTAGTTATGGAAAAGGAAGAAAACGAATACTATGTGGAAACCCTGCCACTTATCCATATTTCCTCCGTGTGTGTGTGGATGTGTGCGTGTGTACCTTTTCACAATATCATAACAAACTCTTCAATGCAAAAGAAATATATATACGTATAAATGGAGATGCAGTCATGCTGATTATCACACAGGCTATACAAATTAAAACTCTTCAGTCTGATACACAAGGCTCTCTATAACCTGTCTTCACCTCATTTGCAAGTTCTTCCTTTCATTTCAATGTAAGAACTTGTTCTTTCAGATAGTTCTTTTTCTGACCCTGCCTCTCCCATCTTATTCATGTTTGCTTCCATTTCTTGAAGAGATTTACTCTAATGTTATTCCTGCCTCTTCTTACTCTATTCCAATGATCCCATCCTATTTTTGGTTCAAGTTATTCTTGTTATTTGTTGCTTTGCATTGTTAACTCCCAATCACATTGCCTAATGGACATAATCACACCTTGCTCACTCTGAGCAGATAACATCATTTGAAACTTTATTGGAAAGCTCTATGTCATGTGAAATAAACTACTTCACATTCTTTCTTCTTCATGTCAAAATCTCTCTTTCCAATATCTTCACTTATCTCATCCTCTCTTCCAGCTATCCACCCCCCGCCCCCGCCAAAAAAGAATAAAGTTAAAAGAGACTACTGGCCCAACTACCACAGCCTAATTATTGCTGCACAGTTAACTGCGGAATGTCAAAATGCTAAAGTAGAGTACCATGGCAGAGTGGGAAGAACACTGAGCACATGGTTTTTTAGCGCTGGTTAGTCCCTTTCTAGTTGTGTGATGCTTGGTAAGGTACTTAGTCTCTGGATGTTCTCCAGAGTTCTCCCCATTCTAAAAATAAGAAGCAGTATATTCAACCCTACTGATATTTTTTTTCTCCTTTCTAACAGCAAATGTCTCAAAGATTGCCCTATCTTATTGACTTCACATCATCACTACCTCTTTACTTTTCAACCAGCTACCTTGGCTTCTGTTTCTATTACTTTCCCATCACTAAACCCCATGCCTTCTCAAAGTCGTTTTTATGTCTCTAGAGGACCACTGATCTCTGGCACCTATATCTCTCTTAATTCTTCCTCCTCCCTTAATACATTTGATCGCATTCAAGCATTCTTCAAAAACTGTTGAACATCTCTCCTATGCCAGTCACTATGCTAAGTGCTAGGGATATTATCATGGTCACTGTTCTCATATTGCATCAGAGCCTGACGGCCAAGGGAGACACTAATAAACTAACCCAACACATAAGTATAAAATTATGTTTGTGTTAAGAGTTGTGAAAGAGAGGAATATTGTATCATGAGAACAATTAATAGGAGGATTTGATTCAGTCTGGTTTATCCATTCAAGAACTGGCAGTTGAATAAGGCCTGAAGAATGAATAGAATAAAGGAGAAGGAAGGGTTTGAGGAGAATGGAGTTCCTGGCAGAGAACACAGTGAAAAGTTCTGGGGCAGAAGGGAATGCAGCATTTGTAAGGGATGTAAAAAGAGAGGGATGAAGAGTAGAAAGATTAAGAAAATCTGAAAGGAAAGATAGACCATGCCAGACTTAAATCATGTCAAGGGATATGTCCTTAATTCTAAGGCTACAGGAAGCCATTGTTTGGTGTGTGTGTGTGTGTGTACACATATGTGCACACATGCACACATGTGTGTGATTTTTTTTTGAGAGAAAAATCTTTCTGGCTTTGAAGAATAGATGACTGGATTGAGAAGGACACAATTCAGAGGTGGCTGAACAAGTCCAGACAATGAAGAGAAGTAGACACATGTAGGAGATAGAGGGTGAAATTGACATGTCTTGATAGTGAGGGAGAGTCATGGATGACTCCTGGGTTATATACTTTAAATCTCATTATTAGCCCATTCACTTCAGAGCATAGAACATGTCAAGGAGAGCAGGCACCTTAACCAGCATCACACCACCAGAACCTGACTGAAACAGTGCTCACATCCCACTATCTCTCCCCTCCCTGTACTGTATTACACTGTCACTGAACTGAAACATCCTATCATTCAGCAGTTAGTGCTACAGAAATTGTTAGGTAGTGGTATCTGAACAGTTATATTACAGGCATTTTATGTTTGCACATTTGAATTCCTTACAGTATAATTTATTGTTAATATAAAGGTTACATACATTTTAAATTCTACCAATAGTTTGAATATTACGTACAATTTAAATTCTACCAAGAGTTTGAATATTACTATAGAAAGGCATGCTTATGTCACTATTCTTTCTTCTTTCTAATTTTCTTCTAGAACTCTTAGAACGATCTCTAGCCCTTTTAAACAAAAGTCAACAACTTACTGACTTCATAGAAAAATTCAAGTGTGATGGACCTAATGTGAATTCTGAGTTGATTCAGGGAGCTCATAACAGCTGTCTGAAGATTGACAGTCTTCTTGAGCTTCTACAAGATAGGAGACGGCAACTCGACAAGGATCTGAAGCAGCAGCAGCAAGAACTGGGTCAGGTTCTGAAGATATGTCAGTGGGACCAGCAAGAAAATCAGGTAACCCAAAAGGGAGTTAATGGTATTCTGATCTCAGCTAATGAAGTTTGGTTATTACATGGACTAGATATTTCCTGGGATAGTTCCTCAGTTGTCAGGATCAAGTTCTTTGGTCTTTGGTCCAAACCAACATAAATTAAATGAAAACAAAGGTTTGTATTTCCAGTCATCAGAATATTGATTTTATAAATGGGAAAGTACCTATGGGTAGTTTTGAAAATGATTGTATTCTATTGTTGGATTCTTTTTCTCACGCCCTTCTAGGTTACTACTTTTAGGCCCATTTTTTTGAAATTCTGAAATATGAATTGTAGCTTTCTGGAAAGTTGAAGAGGCAAGAATGTGCTGAACTGTACTACATTGCTGCTAGTGTCAGTAAAAAAGTCTGTTGGCCCCAAATAATGTTCTTAGAAGACTGGTCTGGTGCAACAAAGAAGTATGACCTTGGCCTATAGCTGGATGCTCAATGGTTAGAGAGCTTTGGGGCAAGAGGTTCATGAGTTTGCAAGCTTTTTCGAGCTCATTACCCCAACTTCAGGCACAACTCTGATCAGTTGTCAATATGCTTGCTGCACATTCCTTTTGTCTCGATTACTTGAGGGTAGCAATGGACAGAACTATCTTTGAAACCCCCAACTCAAATAGGTGGGATGTTCATTGTAATATTTTTAATTGTCCCCATCTCATGCTTAAATCTGTACAGATTAAGTGGAGGGAATTTTCAGGGAGAAAAATATGGAAGGAGGTCTCCTGCTGTGGATGCATGGGGAGGAGGTCCCTTCCCATGTTTTATATTGTTCCTCTGATCCACATTGGACAGACAGACCTATGGCTGGGAGCATAGATGGGGCCAGGAGAAGCTGGTTCTTATTTCAAGCAGAGAAATGAAGACTTAAATGATGATCACCCCTTTAACTAACACTTATTCAACCAACACCTATCATATACCAGGTTCTATCCTACTGGGAATAACAACACACAAGACAAAGTCCTTTCTTTTTAGAAATTTCCCTTCTAATGCAGTTTCTTAACCTCAGTGCTACTGACAGTTGGTGCTAGGTAACTTTGGAGGATTGTCCTATGCATTCTAGGATGTTGAACAGCATTCCTGACCTCTACCTTCTACATCCCTGCAGAATATCTCTGTTGTGACAACAAAAAATGTCTCCAGACATTGCCTAATGGCCCTTGGGGAGCAGAATTACCACCAGATGAAAACCACTGTTCTAGTGTGATTAGAAAGACACACCATAAACAAATGAAAATGATATATGTTATAAAGAAAATCAAATAGAGCAATAAATTTATCTTGTGTTGGTCTACTTTTAATCAGAGAAAGCCTCTCTGAGGAGGTGGCAAAGAGCAGAGACCCAAATGCAGAGGCCTCAATTTATATATTCTGCTGGAATTTTATTGCCTCCCCCTCAAGTCACTATACACTTTCCAACCCACCTACACTTTTAGCCCTTTGGCCTAGACTACTGCCAGCTGCTGTCTTCTTTCTGCTGTATTTTGTCTGTCTACCCTCATCCACTCCCTAGTTTAGTTCTTTGCCTACCACCCTACCTTCACATCTTCATTATCCAGTGCAATGACTTTTTACTGGTGATTCTGGCATAACAAAGGAAAATTAATGCTCAGGACAAGAACCAACTTAAAATTGTTTATCAGACAACTGTTTCCAAAGTTCTTTGTCTTCTCTATCATAAATGAGTCCATTATAACACACTCTGTCTCCCTGTCCCTCTTTTTTCTTCCCTAATCCTGACCTGACACCATCTCCCCAGATCTCATATGTGCTTGAAGAAACTTTCCTCCTATCTCTTTGCATTGAGTCTATAACCTGAAGCCCTACCTCTAGGACTTCCAAGTTTCAAAATGAACATTTAACTCAGGCACATACTTAAGACAAATTTTGTCATCCCTGCAAATCAGAAATATTTTTTTCAAAATGACTTTGAGTTATTTGTTTGCTTGTTTATTTATTTATTTTGAGTGTGTGCACAAGAGAGGGAGAGAAAGAATCCCAATCAGGCTCAATGCTGTCAGCTCAGAGGCTGATGTGGGGTTATGTCCGATGAATCATGAGATCATGACCTGAGCTGAAATCAAGAATTGGAGGCTTAACTTACTGAACCACCAGGCACCCCCAAAAGAGATTTTGATGATAACTAAAGTAAGCTATTGCAGAAGGTTTCTAACTTGGTGAGTTCTCTAACTTATAGGGTCTTATCATTCTTAGGAGGAGTATGTGCTTTTATTGACAAGGTGCTTTTTAAAAGTAGACTTTAGGAGGGCCTGAGTGGCTTAGTTGGTGAAGCATCTGACTTTTGGTTTGGCTCAGTTCATGATCTCCTGTTTCGTGAGTTCAGGCCCTGCATCAGGCTCTATGCTGACAGTGTGGAGCCTGCTAGGGATTGTCTCTCTCCCTCTCTCTCTCTCTGTCTCTTCTCACCTCTCTCTCTCTCTCAATAAATAAATAAACTTAAAAAATAAAATATGACCTGGCCTGCAGGTCAGTCAATGCAGGTCCTGAGGGAGGGAGTGAGAATTGGGGGGCAGGGGGCACAGAGAATGGAGGCAAGACAAAGTCTCTGATCAAGCCTCAGTTTATTGAGAAAACACATTCATCTTATAAAGAGCAAAAAGCACAGGTCGGTTGCTAAGAAACAGGGTCACATGAAGAGGCTAAGGTAAAAGAAAAAACAGAAGCTGCAATTTTAGCACAGCGTCCGAGGAGCCGATAAGAAAGTCCAGTCAAGCTGTCTCCGGCCTTGAGCTGGGAGTGATAACACTGTCCTGCCCTGCAGGTGGCTGATCTTAGGTCAGGGCACACATCTCTACCCCCAGCAGCTCTTCTGGCAGCTCTCCACAAAAATAGACTTTACTTAAAACATCTTTTAACATTTTATTTATTTTTGAGACAGACAAAGCGTGAGTGGGGGAGGGGCAGAGAGAAAAGGAGACACAGAATCCGAAGCAGAGTCCAAGTTCCCAGCTGTCGACACAGACCCTGATGTGGGGCTGGATCCCCCGAACAGTAAGATCATGACCTGAGCCGAAATCGGACCCTTTAATGCCTGAGCCACCTGGCACACCAAAAGTAGACTTTATTTTTTAGAGCAGTTTTAAATTCACAGTAAAATTGAGTGGGAAAGTACAGAGTACCCTCTGTTCCCACACATGTACAATCTCTCCCAGTATCAATATTCTGTACATTTATTATATATTTATAATAATGTATACATTTATTATAATCAGTGAATGGTACATTTATTATAATCAGTGAATCTACACTGACATAGCATTATCACCCAAAATCCATACTTTAGGTTACGGTTCACTCTTGGTACACTATATTCTGTGGTTTGGTCAAATGTATAATGACATGTACCCACCATTTCACTGCCCTAAGAATCCTTTGTGTTCTGCCTAGTCATTCCAACTTCTAGGCAACACAGATCTTTTTACTGTCTTCCTAGCTTTGCCTTTTCCAGAATGTCATATAGTTGGAATCATATAATTGGAATCAAGCTTTTCAGATTGTCTGTTTTCATGTAGTTATATACATTTAAGTTTCCTCCATGTCTCCATTGCTTGATAGCTCATTTCTTTTTAGTGCTGAATAATATTCCATTGTCTGGATTTGCCATGGTTTATTTATCCATTTATCTACTGAAGGGCATCTTGGTTGATTCAAGGTTTGGCAGTTATGAATAAAGCTGCTATAAGGATTAATGTATGGACTTTTGTATGGACATAAATTTTAATTCATTCAGTAAATACCAAAGAATACAGCTGCTGGCTCATATATAGTAAGAGTATATCTATAAGAAACTGCCAAACTGTCTTCCAAACTGGCTGTACCATTTTGCATTCCCACCAGCAGTGAAAATTCTATGGCTTCACATCCTGACCAGCATTATCAGTGTTATCAGTGTCTCACACTTTGACCATTCTGATAGGTGTATAGTGGTATTTCATTGTTTTAATGAATTTCATCTTTAAATTGGGAGTAATTATTAATTCATAGGGTTTTTGAAGGGTTAAATGAAATAAAATGAAAAACATGTAGCACGAAGTCAGCATTCTAAGAGGTACTTAATAAATAAAAATTTTCTTGTCCCCCGTCTCTGATTAAGATTTACAACCTATGAATTGTTTCTTATCTGGTCCATATTTTTTCCCCTGGGTTTGGCATTACTGTTGGTATACATGTCAGGGTCTCTCAATACTGTTTAGTTTTTGGAGGCTGCTTTAGGTAAAGGAAACCTTTAAGAATGTATATTTGTGGTAAAGAGCGCTAGCCTTTCAATTAGACTCCATTCCTAAAAGTCTTAAACCAAAATCAATTAAAATAAATAATATGGATAAATGTTATTTTTAATAAAATTGGCCAATAAAGAAGATGGTCATGTTCTTAAGTTTTAAATTTAGGCTCTTAATTTTAATTTTTTAAATATTTATTTACTCTTAAGAGAGAGCATGAGTGGGGGAGAGGCAGAGAGAGAGGGAGATGTAAAATCTGAAGCAAACTTGATGCTCTGAACTATCAGCACAGAGCCCAATGTGGGGCTCAAATTCACAAACTGTGAGATCATGACCTGAGCCAAAGTCGGATGTTTAACCGACTGAGCCATACCCAGGCGCCCATAGGCTTTCATTTTTCAAACAGCCCATATTATATTTTCTCTTGTTAACACTAGTGACAAGAGCTGGAGTCATTGATAAAGTACCTGTTGCTTCTGTGCGCTCACTTGCTTGTGAGAGCACCGATCCTCGGTCCAGACTGTTGACTGAAAACAGTTAAAGTCCTCACTCTACCACTTACTAGCTGAGTAACTGAGAAAGTATTTAGCCTTCCTGAGACTCAGTTTCCTGTCAAGTGTAGATATAATAGTACCTACTTCAAAGTGTTGTTAGGATCATCAAATGAGTCATTATATGCCAAGTGTTTAGAAGAGTGACTACCACATAGTAATTGCTGTATTGGTATTAGTGTTTTGGGGTTTTTTTGGTCATCTTGTCTGAAAAAAAGATAGACACATTGCATATTTCCATATTCCTACCCACCTCTACCACCATGCTTAAGTAAAGACGATTCTTTTATTAAAAAGCTTATTTTTCATATTTTTTTTTACTTTTGAGAGACAGGAATGACAGAGTACTAGTGGAGGGAGGAACAGAGAGACAGGGGGACACAGAATCCGAAGCAGGCTCCAGGCTCTAGGCTTTGGGCTGTGAGCACAGAGTCCAATAAGGGGCTCAAATCCACAAACTGTGAGTTCATGACCTGAGCTGAAGTTGGAGACTCAACTGACTGAGCCACCTAGGTGCCCCTTAAGTAAAGACTATTCTTGCATTAAAGGCTGATTTCATTATTTGTTTTGAGTTCAAA
Source organism: Suricata suricatta (assembly GCF_006229205.1). NCBI lineage: Eukaryota > Metazoa > Chordata > Mammalia > Carnivora > Herpestidae > Suricata > Suricata suricatta. The sequence continues at coordinate 52,186,382 of NC_043702.1, forward strand.
AGGCACGATCAAATAAAACTCACTTTTATAATGAATGTCAACAGCTATTCTGGCTCAATGGACATTCAGTTAGCAGTAAAACAAAAAGATAGCTGTATTCTTTTCTGCTGGTGATTTAATAATCACATTTAAAAATGTAGATGAGATCACTATCCACACAGATAATTTCTATTAGCATTTGGCATACTGCCACCTTCCAGACCTTTATAAGAGCATGAGCACAGTCACAGGCACACACACATTTATTAAAGGAACACCTAACTAAACAAATAAAAACTAATGGAATTAACCTATGCATACTATATTATTAACTCATTTATTTATTAATAGTTTATTGTCAAATTGGTTTCCATACAACACCCAATGCTCTTCCCCACAAGTGCCCTCCTCCATCACTACCAGCCCCTTTTCCCCTCCCCCTCCCACTTCAACCTTTGGTTCATTTTCAGTATTCAATAGTCTCTCAGGTTTTGTGTCCCTCTCTCTCCCCAACTCTCTTTACCCTTCCCCATGGCCCTCCATTAGGTTTCTCCTGTTAGACCTATGTTAACTCATTTTTAAATTAAACTGAACAAGCCATAGGTATATTCTTGTGTCAAAAGTACAATAATTTTAATATAGTATACTATTTTAATGTAGCATAATTTTTTTTCATTGAAGTATAGTTGACATACAATATTATATTAGTCTCAAGTATACAACACTGTTTTGACAATTCTATATGTTATGCAATGCTCATGCTTACCAGGATAAGTGTAGTTACTGTCTGTCTCGATATGAAGCTATTACACAATTAAAATTTTTTTAATATACATTTATTTTAGAGAGAGAGAGAAAGAGAGCAAACAGGGGAGGGAGAGAGGGAGAGGAAGACACAGAATCTGTAGCAGGTTCTAGGCTCTGAGCTGTCAGCACAGAGCCTGATGTGGGGATTGAACCCAGAAACCAGGAGATCATGAGCTGAGCTGAAGTCAGACACTCAACAAACTGAGCCACAAAGGTGTGTCAAGCTATTACACAATTTAAAACAAAATCATATTGATGAGGAAGTAGAGTCTCTCCAGTTTCTCAATATTATAAACAAAAATTAATGCTTTGTGTGTTTATAATTATGTGAACAATGAAGTATTTTAAGATCCAGGTAGATACAAGCATAATTATATTACCTAGGTTTTTAAGGTTTTTTTTTTTTTAATTTTAAAGCTCTGTTGATGCAATGGTGAACAGTGGCAGCAGCAGCACCACCAAGTTGGGTGTGACTCTGTTAGATAGTAATTGGGCTGTATAATTGTCATGTCCCTAGATGATCTACCTAATAATCCTAGAACACTGGTGAACCATGAGTTTCTACAGAGGCACATGCTTCATTGGAAGGTAAAGATTTTTTTTGTCAGGTCTTTACTTATTTTAAGGGAACATAAGAGCTGTTAAATCTTACATTAATAAAATTCCAGCTTCGTCAATCATTTTAACTGCTTAAGAAAAAGGAAAATTAAGGGGGGGAATTAGAGCAAAGATCACTGATGAATAATAATGTAGATGTCTGAATATCTGATGCGTCTTCTCTCATAAGAGCCATTTAAAAGGTGCATTTAGTGCTTCTCTGTTTCTAAGTGCTACTGCCTAATGCTTGAATGATATAGTTCAGCTAACTTTCCTTTGGAAAAGAAATTAGCTGACCAGAATGGTGGTGATATAGAATTTATATTGGTCACAGGAAAAAAAGCCTAATGAAAACCACATACTTTTCTATCTTAATTGGGATGTGATGGTCTGATAAGCATAATCATAGCATGTTCTCTTGTTATCATTGTTTTTCAGATAAAAGTGTGCACTTGTTTTACACTTAAAGATGAGCAGCTGGCTGACCTTTCTTCCCAACTCCAGCAGCATTTTATTTTGTAGATAATCTGCTTCATTAATGAAAATCAGAAGCAGCTTGGAATATTTCGTGCATAATCAATTATCTTAGCAAGAAGATTTATGAATGTAATTTTTCTCTATTGCTCCAATCAGGCATAAGTGAGACAAACAAATAATTAAAACTAAGTTATTCATGATCTCTTTGTGCAAGACAGTGTCAAGGACATCTAAGAGAATTAAGTAAGACATAAGGGCATATAATCCTTTTTTATTACCCAGATCACATATACTTGTAAGATACAAATCTTTGCAGGAGGAAACACAGGTAACAGAATTCACATTTGAAAGGTTTTATAATATAATAATCATGTAGCCATATATAATCATATTCTTTGTCAATAGGCAATTAAAATGGCATCAAAGATGTCACATATAATACACACAGCTTCAGGGCACCAGCCTTGTACCTGGTGGGGAGCTATAAAGCTTTTGTATGTGTGTGTGCGTACACTTAGACACACACAAGTGTATTCTCCTTTATATGATGCTATCTTCTAAACAGGACTTAGATCTTGAATGGCTGACTAGATTAAATTAATATGAGATAACATAAAAGTGCCTCGTTTAGTGTAAGTGTTTTTTTATAAAAAAGTCTCTCTATGAATGCAGCTGACACTGGCTGGCTTAAAATCAAAATAAGGATTGAATTATCTTGGATATACTGGTATCCAATAGCTCAGCCCAGTAACAGACATGCATGACTTTCTAGCCACTTGTAGATTAAAATTTATCAGAGTTTTATTTTACTTTTTTAGTTGTGTGTGTGTGTGTGTGTTTATTTCTGAGACACAGACAGAACGCAAGTTGGGGAGGGGCAGAGAGAGAGGGAGACACAGGATCCGTAGCGAGCTCCAGGCTCTGAGCTGGAGCGGTGCCTGAACTCACTTATCACAGAGCTGGATGCGGTGCCTGAACTCACGAATCTTGAGATCATGACTGAGTTGAAGTCAGACACTTAACTGACTGAGCCACCCAGACACCCCCAGCAGAGTTTTATTTTAACACATAGGCTAACTCTAGAATTTACTCTAAGACATGTGAGCAGTAAATGCAAAGTATCTTACAGTACAGGAGAAGCATATGATTTTAAAGCAATAGAAATCCCTCCTATTTAGAATGCATGCTAACCAGTATTATTTTCAAAGACACTGCATGTCAAAGGTCATGACAGAGGGACTCTGGTGCAGATAGCATAGATATCAATTCTAGCTTTGACATTTACTAATTACTTCTATGCTTCAGTTTCCTTTTCTGAAAAGTGGGAATAATAATAGTATTTATAAATTTTTATAGATTTTCTATTAAAAAACACGTTATATATGTAAAAATGCTTAGAGCACAGCTTGACATATAGTAAGTGCTTGATAAATGTTCAGATGTTCACCACATCACTTTGTATATTGATGGTCACTTTCTCAGCTTTACTGGATAATCTCTACACATAAAATCCTACACATTGGCCAGATCCCACACCAGTTCTCTAAATGTATACTAGGTAATCTTAGCTTTACAAAATATTATGATATAGAAGGGAAATAGATGCCATTACATGGCTTGGTAGTCAGTGTAGTTTCTTCAGAAAGCTAACTTTAGGGGTGCCTCGGTGGCTCAGTTGGTTAAGCCTCCAACTTTGGCTCAGGTCATGATCTCATGTTTGTGGGTTCAAGCCCTGCATTAGACTCTGTGCTGACAGCTCAGAGCCTGGAGCCTGCTTCACATTCTGTGTCTCCCTCTCTTTCCGCCCCTCCCCCCTCATGCTCTGTCTCTCTCTGTATCAAAAATAAATAAAACATTAAAAAATTAAAAAAAAAGAAAGTCAACTGTATTTGTAAGATAAAGTTTAAAATTAATTTTTTCAGGGTGCCTGGGTGGCTCAGCCGGTTAAGTGTCTGACTTTGGCTCAGGTCATGATCTCATGATTTGTGAGTTCAAACCCTGTGTTGGGCTCTGTGCTGATAGGTCAGAGCCTAGAGCTTGCTTTGGATTCTGTCTCCCTCTGTTTCTGCTCCTGCCCCACTCACACTCTGTCTCTGTCTCTCTCTCTCTCTCTCAAAAATAAATAAACATTAAAAGATGTTTTTTGTTAAAATCAGTTTTCTCTTTAACTTCCTTTACCCTTTAGCTATTTTTTAGCTCATTTATACTTCTTATGGTTGATTAGGCACAATAAAATAAACAGCACATTTTAAAAGAATAACAACGTCTCTTAAAACTTAGCAGTTATTTATCCTGTCAATATGAGTTTCTGACTTTCAGTTTTTCCAACAACCAAGAATGTAGGCTAAAGCTTCAGGGTGAAATCTATTTGGCTGCGTGACTTAGGAATGGGGATGGTAATGTGAGAATGTTAAACTTTGGTTCACTCCTAAGTAGCCCTATGTCTGTTCTTTGTCTCTCTATCTCTATCTCTCTCTGTCTTTGTATCTCTCTCTCTCTCGCTTTCTCTCTCTCTCTCTCTCTCTCTCTCTCTCTCTCTCTCACACACACACACACACACACACACACACACACACACACACACAGATACACAGGGAATATAATTAGCTCCATATCGCTTGCAGTGGAACCCTAAGTTATATTGGGAAAACCGTGCCTTAGGTATTTTTGGCAGAAATGCACATTGCTAGGACACTAGTCTCTGTTTCCCTTCTTAAAATAAAGAGTTTCTTTTACTGCTGGGAGGATTTGCCCCAGTGAGTCAAAAGGAAAGCTAGAAATAAAATTTAGGTCCAGAGATGTCCACTGCACTGATAAACGGCTTTCTATCATTAAGTACTTGAAAGTAAAGAGTCTACATAAACACAAACAAGAGTTGAGGTCAGCATTGGGAAGGGAAGGGAGAAGTCCTTAGTGCCATTTTTCTTCTGTGTAGATGTGAGAAGAAAAATGGTATGTCAACACAAATCAGAATAATTAAATACATAAAATTGTGACTCCAGACAGGGAGATAGATTATCTTTGAATCTGTTTATAAAGTAACAAATTTGCTTCTTGACAAACAGCACCTTTTAGCTTTCCTACTACCCATCAGTAGAGAATACTGGGATTCCATAATTTGTTGAAGAGATACTAATACCTTCTAGTTGACTTCAATAATTCATGGAGTGATTCTAGATTCCACAAAAGAAACACTGTGAACATTATCCTTCCAGAATCTCTGGAGATGAAGGTCAAATAATCATAAGCCAATAGTTAGTCCCAGAATGCATCTCAAAAGAAACCCAACTCATGTTTTGGGGAGTAATTCTTTCCTTCCCTTTTCCCAAGCCCTCAGGTACAAACATTAGCAACATGCCTTTAGTGCCTCCTTCCCTAGTACACATTATCACCCAATGGAACAAATGAATAATTAAAGTTTGTTTATTGCCTAGTTAAATGCAGAGCACATTTGACCATTTTGTCTAGTACAAAATAAGGACTACTGGTTTCCCTACTGTAAAAAAGAAAAAAAATTCTTATGGGAGACAAATTAGTTGTTATAATACTAACATGCCTTCAAAACAAAGTAGACATTAACACTGTCATCTCTGGCCATCCATTATGATTGAAAACAGCTTTATATATGTGTGCATTTTTGATAATTGGAAGAGAGACTTCAAAAAATCCTTGATTAAAGAAGATAATTTTATCAGTTCTTATCTCTAGTAGTAACCAGTTATTTGTCAAAAATTGTTCTGCACATGGAAAAGAAAATGAAAGTAATTTGAAGAGATTTTCATCTTCCCTTAAGCATTTCTGTTAAGGTGATTTGAATTGCTTATTGCCAGCTCGCCTCCTCCAGCATAGTTTCAAACAAAGATCAAGAAATAAGATCTGATCTCAGATTGTAGAACAAATTGCAGAAGAAGAGACTGGTAGTTTTTGGTGGTCTGATGCATCGCTTTGGGCTGCAGCAGCAGCTCACCTTCATGCCACCTGAGGTTTCTATTCTTAACTGTCAGCATTTTATATTGCTTGCGCTCCCATGTTTTACTCCTATCTTTGGAATTCTGTTTGCCCTTACTATCACCTCTACCCTCAGCCGACCTCTTCGTCTCACACACTGCTCCTGATGGGCCTGACCTACACATCTGTTCTCTCTAACACAGTATTTCCACTGAGCCCCCGTGGTGGTACGCAAAACCTATTTCCATGTTAGATTCTGTAACTAGGGTGTTGCATTTGTGTTTTTATCTTAAGAATGTTCATACACATAGCCTATAGAACCATTTCTTTCCTCTGGAATCCTTTGGTTCTCCAGATGGAGGTGATGAGAGAAAAAACATTAGACAAGAAAGTATGAATTCCAGTCATGACATTTCTGCCTCTACCCATGGGACTTTCCTCTTACTGGTTGTGTGAACTTAGGCAAGTTGCCTAATCTCATAACATACCTGCTGGGTGTGTTTCCTCTGCTGAAAAGCAAATCTCTCCATAGAGGAGCGATGTAAAGTTTGAATAAGGTAACTTGTAACCTGGCTAGTGTAGTCCCTGCTTGCTTTCTGCAAAGGTTCAGTTCATATCTCTTACTTTCTTCATTTTTACCTCCCAGCAGGGTGTTGAGGTGGGGTTGGGTTGTCCAACAAGCAAAAACTAGCCCTTCCTCGCCCCATTAGTGCTCTCTTTCAGCCTTTCCCCTCTTCCTGGTATATTCCTACCTCAACTCTCCTTCATCCATCTTCAGTTGCTGTGCTTGAGTCTCAAAAAATGCTTGAGTCTCATCTAATCAAATAAAGAATAAAAAAAGGTGCAGAGAAGCCCCTTTGTTGTCTCTGCTTCCTTAAAGCTGTCATCAGATCCTACCTTTACTAAACCAATAAACTTCTTTGGAAGTGTTATTAGCTCTACCTCCTTAGCCTCCACTCAGTGGTCCATAAATGCTCACCAACTGAGATCTCATTTCAACATTCTCTTGTCTCTGCTATTTTAAATCGCCTTTATTTAAAACTTAGTCCTTAGATCTACAATTATCCAACACGGTAGTCTGAGTATCTTTGAACGGCAGAACCATTTAACAAAAATACAATTAAAATCACATATGTGATTTCAAATTTTTTAGTAGCCACATTAAATAAGTAAGGAGTCACATAAGAAGTTGAAAGCAATAATACATTTTCTTTAATCTAACAAATCTAAAGTACTACTTCGATACTTAACCAATACTAACATTCTTAGCAAGGTATTTTTATTATTTTTTATCCAAAGCCTATGAAATTTGCTGTATATTTTATACTTAGAGCACATCTCAGTTTGGACTTGGCACCATCCAAGTACTCAGTAGCCATATAGGCTATCATACAGGACAGTGCAGGTCCACATAAAGCATTTGAGTGCCTTTTCCTGGCACTCCTCTTTAACTTCCAAGGCATCTCTTGGTTCTCAGGGAATATGCCTAATCACTCCTTTGTATCTTCTGACTTCCCTTCTCTTTTTATTTCCTTTGACTCTCTGATAGGTGTTCCCCTTCCCTCTCCAAAAAAGATCTCTACTCCCTCTCTATCTTAGTTCTAACTCCACTGGGCATGGAGTACCCAGAATGTCATATCAAACTGGTGGGATGATCATGAACACATTGCTGTGTTCAAGCTGTAAGGTAGGAACTGAGAAGAGAGAAAAAATGTTGCATTTCTCCCTTTATCCATCACTGCCCGGAACCGATTTCCATTACATACTCTGAATGATTTCTTCCTTCCTGTCTATATCCCCTGAACTCTTGGCTCATGTTTTCATCCTTTTGCAAGGAACATGTTCTACAGAATGTCCTGATGCATCATTTATTGTACTTCTCACTCAGGCTTTTGGACAGCAGCTGATATCATTTAAACTCTTATAAAATGGGCTCTTGGAATATCTATGCAGCTGTCTGCGGTAGCTACTTGTGAGATGCAATGACTGATTTATTGGGTGGCAGAGTATTATGGTTGACATACTCTCAGTAATTTAGGTGTCCTGCTTTTAATTGAGAAGGACTCCGGGAGCCTATTTTGTGTGCATCCCACAGCACCGCACAGTAAATCTGATCTAATAGGCTGCTCATGTGTGTGATGCCTCATGATGACATGTAACACCCCTACGATGAACTACTTACTTCTGAGTTTTATACCAACTCGTTTTTATGTTTCTTCCCAGGGTGCATTTGGTAGTAAAAATGTGTAGATCTAGAGAGTGAGAATGCTTTATCAGGAAGGTATGTGATCAGAATGCACAGAATCACTGCATTCTCCTATAGGGACTAGTGTTGCCATATAGGAATAGTAACCTTTGGGGGTTTGACATAGTATTTGCCAAATCTAGGGGATGAGGTCAGGAGATACCTTTTAAAAATTAAAGCAACTCACTCCTTCCTCGCTTTCATCATTGAGATGGCATGTGCTAGATGACAAGTCTTTGACTCACAAAATTGAATAGGATTATCTGAGGGTTCAGGGTTTTCACCTGTTTTTAGAGATTAGCAAACACCTGTTTGTACCTATTTTTTATTCACTCAGATTCTGTATTAACTTTCCCTATTAAAGCATTCTTAAGATTTCTGAGTTCCTCCCATGTTAGCTAAGAATAAATGCAATTCACTCCCAGTATTTAATAAAATAAATGTTCTCTTAAAGTTAGCTATATTCATGATCTAGTTTTCTTTGATGAAGGCTTTAAATCATTGCTCTGGGGTTGTGTATTTATATGGTCTTACTGCATCTTTTGTGAGAAATTATTTTTATAAAAATTAATTAATGAATAAATTAAAAACATTCTAATGTTTATTTTTGAGAGAGAGAGCACACATGCAAGTGGAGGGGCAGAGAGAGAGGAAGACACAAAATCTGAAGCAGGCTCTAGGCTCTGAACTGTCATCACAGAGCCCGATGTGGGGCTCCAACTCACGAACCACGAGATTATGACCTGAGCTGAAGTCAGATGCTTAACTGATTGAGCCATCCAGGTGCCCCATTAATGAATAAATTTTATAGCTCTTGATAAAATACTCTCTGTGGGTTCTAATATGCATATTGTACATATCATCTAGTTCTAATTGGGTGAATAGAAATACAGATTATCTTCAAATAATTATAAATACACTAATATAATATTTGATAAGGAGATCATCTAATGTGTACATTATGTACAGGTTACCAAATATTCTGAAGAAAATGAGGTGTGCTTTACATGAAAACTACTATAAGGTTATCATTACTTTTTAATTGTACTGAGGGTAGCTTAAAATGCTAGTTAGCAAAGATTTCCATTTAGCAGAAACCTGGAGAAACCCTCTTGCTTCAAGTTGTACTGCTTATTCCATGCTGGAAAATCTAAGTGTTGGTATAGACCATTTGATCTTGTAATCGGCTTTGTGGTATCAGACCTGTAATGGTAATGGAATGTCCTATTCTAGGTAACTCCTTACTTGGTGTGTGTGTGTGTGTGTGTGTGTGTGTGTGTGTGTGTGTGTGTGTAGGGGGTACACTTATTATGTGGAGAGCTTCAGGACTTACCTAGCTTTCTCTCTGACCACCTGCTTCACACATTTCTCCATGTTATAGGAGTTAAAGAAATTCTGAGGCTGTTGCAGGCAAGACAACCTAGTCTGTATGTTTGAGCACTGCCCACCATTCTGAATGGCATGCCAGCATTCATTTTTCAGGTTTCAAGTCATTCTCCCTAATGACCAGGGCTATAAGACTTTAGATGATCTAAGAAGGCAGCAGGGCACAGTGGAAAGAGCATGAACTTTGTATTAATGTAGGTTTGTAGGCAAATCCTGGTCCTGCCTCTTACTGTATGGCCCTGGATAAGCTGCTTCATCTCTCCTCACCTACCACTACAGTGATGGTATCATACTTGTTAGAGAGTTGTTGAGAGAAAGAGAAATGATGCCCCAAAACAAGTAGCAAACTGTCTAACATGTTGTATGTGGGCTCTTAGGGATCAGTAGCTGCGAAGTGATCATGAAGATAACACTGCACAGGATTTGAGAGTAAAATTCTCCTTGTTTTAACTGGAATAAAGAATCTACATCCAGGGTCTCCATGTCAGCGGTCCTATGTCCACATATGTCACCATTTAAAAATGTGCAGCTTCTTTAAAGTCTTTTGCTATTTGTTGTTTCAATTCTGTGTAAAGCATGTATTGTAAATCAAATCTAAGTGAATGTGAGTCATGCCCTTAGCTATTTATTATATCAACAGAATTTTATAACCTCTCATTTTCTGAATACAAATTTTCAGCAATTGCAACAAAATATTATTGCATTGTCTTTTTAGAGTGGAAGTAAAATTGTACAAATACTGTTTAATAGCTTCATGTGGGTTTATGTAACTATACTCACATTCATATTCTTATCCAGAGAAGATTTTTATTCTAAAAGAATGCATGATTTATAGACTATGGGAATCTATTTTGGTTCTTTGTTGTTAGGAGATTTTGAATTATTTTCTTTATTCCATGTAATCTACTGAACTGATATATAATTTTTCATGCTCTTCAGGGATTATTTTTTCTCTTATGTAGAGATTGAAATGAAGAAAAAATACAAACCCAATCATGTTAATTTAACATGTGACATGAGCTTCTGTAAAAAGAGACTAAAATAGCTTAAGTTTTGAAAGATTAAGAAAATATTTCTGAATTTCTACTTGCCTTTCTAATCACTTGAAATTTTGTTTCTCTTTGTTGCTTCTTACCTAGGTTACTTGTTGGTTTCAGAAAACCATAAGAGATTTAAAGGAACAAAGTCTAGGTTCATCACTTTCAGATAATGAGGAGCTAATTTGTAAGCATGAGGAATTGATAATAAAAGCAAAGGTAAGAGACATTTTAAAAAATAATTTTAAAATGCATGGACTTCTTTTCAATACACTTCTGCAGGTAATATAGAGAAGTACTAAGACTCTCTCTGAATAATCACTATTTACATAGTAAAGATTCTGATAGCATTAGCTAATACAACCACCTACTCACTGGGCTTCTAGAATAATAACCAATGAAACAGACTTTACAACAATAATAACTATCTTTTTTTGAATAGTATGTATCAGACACGGTGTTCAAGAGATCCGTCATCTAAATGATCACAAAACCTATAAGGGGTAGGTACTGTTTTAGAGATCAAAACAAACAAAAAACAGAGGCTTGGGGATGCAAGTAACTTGACCAATGTGATGTATCTTATCAGTAGCAGAGCTGAAATTTGACTCCAGGTTTCGTCTGACTCCAAGGACCAAGCTCTTAAACTACATTCTTCTAGCTTTCTAAAAAATATTTTTCCTACCTGAAGTCTCATTATGCTCTCACTTTTATGATTTCCAGGCATAGTTTCTTGCCGTTCCCGTTTATATTTCCTCATTTCTTTAACTTGCTTCACATTTCTTAATTTTGCAAAAAATGTAATGGCTACCAGCCAGTCAACCACTTGTAGGTATGCGGAATGTGCAAAATGGAATCATGAACTACTGAAAGCAAGATGAGCAGAATGACTGGCCATGCAGAGGGGCTCCTTTCCCCTTGGCATCTTGCTATTTGGAAATTGATTCATGTGTATGTGTGGGGTCTATAAATACTTTCCCAAATTCTTTACAGGTGCCGCATTTTGATCTCTAAGGAAACAAAAGTCCATTTGTAGTAGATTGAGTGGGAACAGTGAAAACTTCAATCAGCATCAAGACTTAGAGAATTTTCTATTATTAATATCTTGGGTGGTTGATAGCTATAGATAAGGACAAGTCTTGAAGCTCTGGAAAACAATGGGCTTAGCACTACTAGAAAAGGGCTGAAACTAAGGAAGACAAACCAAATAAATACTTACATGTGTGGGAGGCTGGGATTGGTGGCAGGCACAGGGAGAGGGAGACAGGCAGGGGAAGCAGTAGGCTGCATTTATCTGGACTGAAGTCTCAGGGATAATGATGTTTTTGTTTGTTTATGGCTTCTCTCTGAACACTGCAGTATATATAGGTATTCCATGTGTTTTGTTTGAATATTTGCCTGATTGATAAAAGATTTCAATTACAGAAGACTGTTTTGACTGATGATTTTTGAAAGTTCTTTAAAGTTTTTCACCATTTGGTTTATCTGTTTAGGAAATTATGTTTTGTTGTTGAGGTTAAACAGCAGTTTGTTCTCTGGGTGTCAAACTCTGGATGTCAAAGTTTTTTCAGTGAAAATTCTATCAAAATCCCTAAATGTTAAGCCCACGATATGATCCAAATTACATGGGATCATTGCCTTCTTTAAAACAAACAAAGTGGTTTATTCACAAAATTTAGGTATACTTGGAATTATGTTCCCTGTAATATATGGTCTCTCATAGTCTGGAGAAAATATTTGTTGACATATAAACTCAGTTCTAATAAGACTTTGGCAAGTTCTTTTATATAGATATTAATATTCTACTTCTATCTTTCACAATTTTAATTGGCTCCTGTTTCTTTATCCCTTCTTAACGCCTGACCTTTTGGCTCACTGATGCTCCTACTGTACTTCTGTTCTTCTGCCCTCTTGCCAAGTTCTTCACTTCAGCGATTCCATTTTTCATTTCATTGCCTCATACTGATTCTTCTTTGTAATTGTTTTTTCCTGCTTCATTTATCTAATGTTCTTCCCTATATCTTAAGGTATACTATATTCATATATGAAATGCTTGATCTGTCCAGAGCCTTAATTCTACTTCCTCTGATTCAGGTGTTTTAGTTTGTTGTATGTGTTAATCAGATGTTATTTTCCTCTAGTTAATATTCCCTTGGGATATCAGCAATTTTGACTGGTAAGGCATGGAAGGTATGAAAGCTGGTGCTCTAACTTGTCCCCTTCTAGAGGAGTTGGTGGGGGACTGGGTGCCTGTGAGTGAAGAGATCTGTGTTTGTTTCAGTTAGGGCTCAACCATTCCTGGTTTTCCCCTCTACCCCAGACAAATAGAAAGAAGGGGACCCCTTGGAGGACCTCCCACTGATTGGACTCTCAGTCCTGCTTTGTTTCAAGACCCATTTCTCTGGATTACATTCTATCCCTTTTACTTAGTGAGAATTAGAGAGGGCTCACTAAGAAACAGATCAGTTTGATTATCTCTCATATAGTAACTATCTACCTGGTCAGATTCCAGTGCCATCCTGATGTTATTTCCTCCCTGTAGCTGCTACTAGACTGGAGCCACTATTTTCTGTCCTAAAAATGGTACATTGACAAGCACCGACCAAGTAGGTAGGGAAAGAAAGCATCATGCCCAGGAAGTTCTCTCTGACATATCTCCTGTCATGATATCAAACTTTATTCTATTCTAAGGCATATGCTCCTAACACTGAGACCAAACCACCTTATGGTTCCTCAAGGAAAGTTCTTATATCTGTAAACTTTCTCCTCATTTTGTTGGCATATAGAAAAAGTGTTGGGAGCTATTTGAGCTCACCGGTAGGGTGAATATTCCTGGTGAGGACACGGCAAGTTTGCAGGGTCTCTTGCCCCCAGATAGCTCCCAAAATCTACCCTCTTGAAGCTTTCATTTCTGCTTGAGCACCAAACCTCAAAACACTTTGCTAATTAGAGTCAGGAGCTGGCTGTCCCCCTTCCCTGTCCCTGAGGCGTGACTGCACCTGGTCAGGGAAAAGATAAGTAAGTAAACTAGATACACCCTAATGCAACACATAATTTTCCCCTAAACAATATGGACAACTGAATACCTTCTGGGCCTGAATGCCTTTGTGAGAGTCACTACTGCAATAAAATTTATCAATCATCTTTGGGACTATGAGAGCAAGCATATCTCCTGAGAACCTGTTTTTCTGGGAACTTTCTCTTAGAGTTATAAACTGCCTAATGACCCTTACTCATAAAAAACTGAACTTTACTGAAGAATGCTGTTTGCCTTTTGGTTAAAGAAGGCTTCCTTGAGGCTAGACCTGAGGTTTTGTAAAAATACCTATGACAACATGAGTGCCTGTGGCTAAAATTGAAAAACTTATCTATGGGAAATCATTTACTGCCCTTGTACCTTTTGCCATAAATAAACCTTGAGAACCAGACAAGAGGGGGTTGCCTGCCAGATGGGTAGGGGTGCTTGTCTGGGGATCAGAATGAAACGCAAGGCTCTCCCACTTTCTCTTTGCCTACACCGTCATCCTTCGGGGGAACCCTGGACCTGCAGGAGCTGGACTCTGGCAAAAAAGGACCAGGTACATAATATGTAGGGCCTATTGCAAAGTAAAAATGTAGAGGCCTTTATTTATTTATTTATTTATTTATTTTTTTTTTTTTTTTTGAGAGACAGAGAGAGACAGCACGAGCAGGGGAGGGTCAGAGAGAGAGGGAGATATAGAATCTGAAGACAGGCTCTAGGCTCTGAGCTAGCTATCAGTACAGAGCCCGACACAGGGCTCGAACTCATGAACCGTGAGATAATGACCTGAGCCGAAGTTGGACGCTCAAACGACTGAGCCACCCAGGAACACAGAGGCCTTTCTTAATAAATTGTTGAGATTTCAATACAGCAACAGCAGAACACTAAACTGAACATGGGCTTCTTCTAAACTCAGGGCCCTGTGAAGTTAGTCTTATTTACAGTGTTAAGGGTTCTGAAAGGACCTATCGACATTTGCTGGTTAGATACTTTCCTTAGCTACCTTGACTGGCCCTCTTCCCACCTAGATGAACAAGTTTATAATGTTATAATGGGTTGTACCCACATCTTAAAAAAAGGTTCAAATCCCTGCTGTCACTCCCTATATAACTTTGGGGGCATTTGATGTCTCTTAGCCTTACCTTGCTCACCTATCGTGAGGAGGTATGAAAATTCAATTAGAAACTATTTGTGAAAGCACCCACATGTTAGCAGTGGCCCGAAAATGTTGTTTTTCTTTTCCCATGAATGGTGTAAATGTTCAAATAGTTTTCATGTGTCCTATTTCAACCATCTCATTCCTTGTTCTTAGGGAAGTATTCCAATTTTATATGGCCTTAAATAGGAACTGGCATATTATATTTTGGAGTTTTGTTTGGGTATGGTATGAGGAGAGGAAGAGGGAATGTTTCTTTCAAAGGAGGTCTGGTGTATAAATAAGGCCTCAAGCTGGGGATTCATTAGTGAAACTCATATAAATAATCTGGTAACACAGGGAAAGTAGGCGTTTCTGCTCCCCACAGCTAACTTGAACAGCAGGGAGCTGTTCTGTATTGCTTGTTAGTCTACTCAGTAAGTTCTTTGTAAATAAATTTTGAAAATGCCTCTATCATTCTTACTGGAATATATTCAAATAAGAATTTGGAAAACTTCCTATCTCTTAATGAATATGACACCTTATTCAGAATGTGTTGAAATAATTGAACAAAAGGAAGTTTTATTATAATCTTTGACTATGAGTAAATTGTATTAAATCATTATACTTTCTTTACCAAATATTAAAAATATTTTCCTTTTACATATGTAGCAGATAAAGAAATAGCAGACATTGATGATTATAAACCACCTTTGGGTTAAGAGCCTTACACACTCCTAGATTTTCTCATATATGGATTGGATTCCCCAAGGCTCAAATTCAAACTTTGGAGCTCATAGTTGTTTTTAGAATATATTAAAATAATATATAAACAAATATTTTCTTATTATCTCTTTTGAGGAAGTATAAATCAGAAATAATGTTAAGAACTGCCTTTAGGAGTGAACTTAAACTTCTATTGGAAGGAAAACTTTTCCTCTTCCAATTTATCCGGAGTGATTGGTGCCTGCAAATTAATTGACAATAGATTAACGGGAGTAAAGACAAGATTTATTTTCATATATGCATGGGAGATCCCAGTAATGGAAAATGGTTTATATATATATATATATATATATATCAATTTAACAAAGCGGGGGTGGGGGCTTAGGGTCTTATTGGAAGGGTATGGAAGGTTCTGTTGGGCTTTGTGATGTAAATGAAACAGGCAGTCTATCTTCTTTCTGGCTGAAAGTTTCCCAGTGGGAGAGTTTATGGCAGCTGAATTTGTACTTCCTGGTACTAAGCGCCAGTCTTCTTTCAATTAGGAAATTCTCTGGTAAGAGGGTCAATGGTAGTGATATTTTCAAGAAACTTTGCTTAAGTTTAGGTAATATTTTCTTCTGTGACTGCAGATTGTTCAGATGTTTTCAGTGTAATTTTCCTACCACTGTGGTAAGCTATTAATTCTCTTCTGTTGCTTCAAAGCTTGGTTTAGTTCAGACCATTTGTAGTTCATTCATGCTAGAAACACCTGGGAGCTTTGAAGGTGGTTTGGGGCATCACTTTAATTTATTCTCAATCTTAAAATGGTGATGTTTTTTATGAAAAAAAAGTCCAGATTTTCCTCCTAAAAACCTGGAAGATCTGGGAATATCAGTCTCATTTTTCCACATAAACATAGCAACACTTGGTTGGAGCCCCGTAAAAGCTAGTTCCTTTATAACAGACATGTGCACGCTTGTTTGCTGTAGTCCCTGCCTTTCCTCATTATTAGCCCCCTCCCACATTTGCTTTGCCTCTTTCACATCATGTGCCCAGCCCCTGTAAGCATTTGGGTTAGAGGCATGATGGGCAATGAGGTACCGTCCAAGTGTAGTAGTGGTAAAACTGATTTGCATTTTTGAAGATTACCTTGAAAACTGCGAATGATCAGAATGAGAGGGAGGGATAATGAAGACAGGAAAGTCACTTAGAAAGTGATTGCAATTTTGATGAAAGTGGCTTTAGGGGGAGTGTGATATCTTTTGAGATGGAAGATATCACACTTTACTTTTTAAAAAAATATGTATTTATTGTTAGAGAGAGAGAGAGAACACACACAAGTGGGGAAGGGGGAGAGAGAAAGAGAGACAATCCCAAGCAGGCTCCATGCTGTAAGTGCAGAGCCCAATGTGGGCCTTGATCCCATGAACTGTGAGATCATGACTTGAGCTGAAACCAAGAGTCAAATGCTTAACTGACTGAGCCATTCAGGCACCCCAACCCCCAACTTAAAGGCTTAAAGAATACTTACAGCCTTGTTGCTCAACATGTGGTCCCCAGACAGCAGCGGCATCTAGAAGTGTTAGAAATACAGAATCTCAGACTCTGACCATTAAACCGTTGGGGTCAGAATCTGCATTTTAACAGATTTCCCCAGAGGATTTGAACTGACACTAAAACTTAAGAGGCACTGACTTAGAGGTTTTTCCCATATATTTCATATATGTCCATATTTTCCTTAATTTTCAGATGTCTATATATTGTTTACAAAGTCCTTGATTAACACTTATCTTTGGTATTCTGACATGTATAGAAATATCATCTTCAATGTTTTAATAGAGTAGAATTCACATTCCTCTGTTCAAGATTAAAACCATCTTCCATGATTCATCATATAATCCGATTTTCCAAGTCATTGAAAATATTTTCCAGTTGTTGCTGAGTGAGTTCATAAATTGGATTTGTGATCTTAGCCTCAAGTTCCTTCAAAAAGTATTATTTGGAAATCTTAAAAAATACCAGTGCTTACGTCCCACATAAACTTTATTTAGAGGAAAAAGCCAAGTTTAAAGTTATAAAATATTTATAACTATAAGATAAGAAAGTAAAACAGAATCTCTTGGAAGCTTATTTGAATAATTTAAGTGCATAATTATCATCAGTAGAGACACTATAAGAAAGCAGCTCTTTCAAAATATATTTATTGTTTTATTTTTCTGATTACATAACACATTTTCATTTTGGAAAAATTAGAAAACACATAAAACTAAAGAAAATTGAAATCACACTGTCTGGGTGTGTATGGGTATGGGTAAGCAATATAAAACATACATAAAATTGAATATCCCCAAACTGGGTATGTGTATATAATACATTGTATGTTTTTATCTACAAAATTGTGTATGTATTGTTTTGCAATGTGAGTTTTCCAATTAGCATTTATCACAAGCATTTCTCCATTTAAATGCATATTTTAAATATGTTTTTAATGATCACATATTATTACACCATGTACATATATCATACATCTTCTCACTGTGGCATATATTAACCTGTATAAAGAAGCTGACTATTCAGCTTGAACTTTCATTACATCCCCAAATTCTTTCACTGAAGGTTTGTGAGAAAATGGTAAAACCACTATAAAACGTACTGCCATGTTATAAATACATACATAAATACGTATGTACACACATATACACACATAGATCAGCTTACATCATCTCTGATGATTATGAGGAAAATGCATAAAATGAAGCAGAGTTTGTTTCTTTTATAATGTTTTATGTAATTTAAAAAATACAGTGGGGTCTGGATCTGAAATGTCTCAAGGCAGAAATTAAGTGAGTCCCCAAACAGTAAAGGCACCTGCATTAGTGCATTTCAATTCCTCTGTCTTCATTTTAGTGAATAATTTGTTTTACTTGTCTGAGTTTTTAATGAACTTCTCAATTAAAAGCAGATGTCACTTTTTACAGAACATAAATTAGAAACAATTTCATTACTAACAGGCAAAATAAGTATAAATAGTACTGCATTTGCCTGTGAGCGTTGGGAAAATCTCCAATATGAAGGGCTTTTTCACATTGGTAAACTTACTGGAGCCTTAGCTTGTGGGTTAATTTAAAGCTTAGTGAACCATATATTTTCATATCCAGGGGAAATTTGATTTAGAAAGTCCCTCAGAAATGTTTATGCCCATCTAAGAAAGAGATGAGTTAAGGAAGCAAATAAAGAACATTGTATTCCATGATCACTAGGTTTAAAACTACCTGCTGTCATTTTGTTTACAGACTCTTCGCCAGCTCATTAAGTTTAAAGGCTTAGAAAAAGTTTCCTCTCCCTCTTTTTTTTTACTTATGACTTTTACAGTAATTCTTTGATACGTTTTCTTCCCATCCCCACTTCCCTCTCCCCTGTCCCTCCTCCTACTCTCTCTGTACCTTCCTCCTCCCTGTCCTCTTCCTCCTCCCTCTCCTTCTCCTCCTTTCAACCTCCACCTCCTTCCTCATTTAGCCCTTAAATAAAATTTCCATGAAACATGGATTTGTATAGTTAAACTCTTATTACAACTCAAGTAATTACTGCTATCATAATCATAATAGTGGAAGTGAGTCTATTTGAAGTAGACACCAGAGAAGGCATTCTCTTATGGCTTAACACACTCACCCCCTTTTTAAATTTTTTTATTTATTTAAAACATTTTTTAATGTTTTATTTATTTTTGAGACAGAGAGAGACAGAGTATCAGAGGGGGAGGGGCAGAGAGGGAAGGAGACACAGAATCTGAAGACAGGCTCCAGGCTCTGACCTGTCAGCACAGAGCCCAATGAGGAGCTTGAACCCCTAAGCTGAAGTTGGAGGCTTAACTGGCTGAGCCACCCAGGAGCCCCAACACACTCACCCCTTAAATCCCTACAGCCTTTCTGTGCTCCTTCAGCATCCACTTTGAGGACCGTCAGTACTGAGGCCTTAGATCTCTATGATGTTCATCATTCCAAAGGCCTTCACCTCAGCTTCCCAGTCCCGTGGCCACACTTGGTTCCAGAGCGTCACTTGACCCTGCTCTCCGTACACCCCCTTTCCTTTTGCCTGTTCCTGTCTTTCGTCCTCCTACTCTTCAGCCTGGGCCACAAGCACTACTTGTGAATAAACTCAGTCATTCATTTTCTCTGTTTCTACTTCTGAAAGAAGATGAAACATTTGCATAATTTTCTGATTAGATCTACCTTAAAAGGAAATGACCTATTAGCCTCATGAATCCCTTTATTTATTTATTTTTAAATGTTTATTTATTTTGAGGGAGAAAGAGAGTGAGAGTGAGGGAGAGAGAGAGAGAGAGAGAGAGCACGCACACGCACACACACAAGTTGGGGGAGGGGCAGAGAAAGAGATTCTCACACACACACACACACACACACACACACACACACACACACACACAAACAATCTAAAACAGGCTCCAGGCTCTGAGCTGTCAGCATAGAGCCCAATATGGGCCTTGGACCCACAAACCTTGAGATCATGACCTGTGCCACAGTTGTACACTTAACCTACTGAGCCACCCAGGCACCCCATGAATTCCTTTATTTAGCATCTGTTAATTCCCTGCTCCATTCTCTATAATAACCAGTACAACACTTCTATCACTCCCAGCCAGGCTTTACTTAACCTCTGAGTCACTTCGCCATGAAAGGTGCAATTGCTTGACTCTTTTCCCCTCTGCCCTCATTGTCTGAAATTTCCACCTCTTTTCCAAATCTCCTCATTTCCAAATCTAAACCTCCATCCACTATTCTAAACCCCACCTTTTCCATCTCTTCAGTTTGAATCTCTCTTATTAATACCTTATTTTTCAGTCACCCATTCCCATCTTCTCTCAATTACATTTTAGTCTCACAAAATCAAAAACAAAACATTACTGTTAGACCCTTAAGATATTATTTCACTTTTTCCTTGGCTACTGTTATGGCTTGAATTGTCTTTCTCAACATTCCTATGTTGAAGTCATAACACCCAGCATCTCAGAATGCGATCTCTGTTGGAAACACAGTGGTAGCAGATGAAATTAGTGAAGATAAGGTCATTAGGGTGGACCCTAGATCTATACAGCTTTTTAAAAGGGGTACATTTGAACCCAGAGGCAGACATGCACAGAGAAAGATGATGTGAAGAGATACAAGGAGAAGATGGCCATTGACAGAGCCAGGGGAGGGGCTGGGAACAGATGCTTCCCTTACCATTCTTGCGAGGAGCCGACCCTTCTTACCATTTGCATGCCTACCACATTTGTTCTCATCTCTGAGTCTTGATTTGGTCTGTACTCTCAGCATTCAAGTTCTTTTTCCCTATTTTATTCCTCTTTTTCAAAGTTAATTGCAAGTGACAGTATTGGAGGTGACATGGGAAGAGTGAGTCTAAAAAATAGACATAGCCTGAAGTCAGTTTGGTTACCAAAGAGGAGGAGGAGGAGAATGAAAACAGAGTGTGCTTCAAAAATAAAACCAGGGGCAAAGTGTTAAATGCCTTAGTCAGAAAAGCTAAGCAGAAACAGAAGCTGTGAACAGACTTTGGTATGTAATTCAAGATTGGGCGCCATAGAAGTTAGCCAAGAAGCAAAACAAACAGAGTAGCAATCACATTCAGGAGGTCTTGGCAATAATTTGAAGTCGGCACATTGGGCAGAGAGGGTCTATCTAAAGCTTTGTCTCCATTCCAGCCTAGATAGTGAACCCTATGCAAATCTTAGCCTAGTGACCTTGGGACACAGTGTCAGTCCAGATTTCTTCTATGGGAAGTTCTTGGATACCTCCAGCACTTGCCTTTCCCTTCTTTTATGTTTTTAAAGTTTATTTTTATTTATTTTGAGAGAGAGAGAGAGAGATGAGAAAGAGAGAGAGCAAGTACAGGAGAGGCGGAGAGAGAGAGGGGGAGGGAGGGAGAGGGAGAGAATCAATCCCAAGCAGGCTCCTTGCTCTCATCACAGAGCCCAGTGTGAGGCTCTAACCCATGAACCATGAGATCATGACCTGAGCTGAAGTCAGACATTTAACTGACTGAGCCACCCACGTGCCCCTCCCTTCTTTTTTTCACAGTGCATTGCTTATTGTTTAATTAAAGCAACTTTTCCACCCTTGCTGGCATTTCAGTTGTTCACATGTCTGATATCTCCACATGTTTGATTTCTCCATGGCTGTAAATTTCTCTAAAACAAGGCCATGATATATTCATTTCTGGATGTCCTGAAGCATCCAGTAGAGGAGTCTGGGACACCTAGCATTTGTTGGGTCAGCAGTTGAGTCTGTCAGAAACGAAGCTGACAGCAACATGTTACCCCATTTTGGCCCTTGCTGGACTTCTAAATTGCAATGGTTTGTAAGTGACTTTGGCTGGAAGGTCATGAGTCATTCTCTTACCACATAATTATGGATTAAACAAAATTTGATATGAAGACTTGATTCTCAAGCAACAGAGAAATAATGGTCAAAACTTTGGGAAAGATGGGTGCAGTAGTAGAAGGAAACCAATCTGATTCACACTAATGTGTGAATGTCTGCCAACTTCTTAACAATTCTAGACTTTTGTTTTTCTTCTTTTCAAAAATCTCCACCACCCCATCCCACCTCTAATTTTTTAAAGTAAATGTTCATTAAGCCAAACACTAGAGTGGAATTTCAGGCAGTGTTGAAAAGTGAAATGCTTTGCAGAGTGGCCAAACCTAATGATGCCTCTACGTTCTACATACTATTAAAGATAAAATGTTGCTTTGTCATCTTTTCTCCCCCTTTTTCTTGGAAGTTTGTTCCTCTTAATTCCCTTTACTTATTTTGCTCATTCCCCCACCCCTGTCTCCTCTGGCAACCACGAATTTGTTTTCTATATTTTCTGAGTCTGTTTCTGTTTTCTGTTCTTGTTTGTTTGTTTATTCATTTGTTTTGTTTTTTAGATGCCACATGTAAGTGAAATCATGTGGTAGTTGTCTCTCTCTGACTTTTTTCACTAAGCATAACACCCTTTGGTCCCAAATGCCACGTTATCTTCTGAAGTTGAAAAATAGCACATCCTATGATAGTAATAGGGCATTGATGGAGAATACAGGCACAGAAACGGTGTGCAGGGTGAATTCTTTCTCAACCTGGTGTTTGTAATACAGAGATCCACTGCGCTGTGAATCTGGAGATTTGAATTATTTTCTTCTTTTTCAGCTTTGTTGAGATATAATTGACACATAAAATTGTAAGATATTTAAAGTGTACATCTTGATGATTTGATATATGTATACACTGTGAGAAGATTGCTTCCATAATAATTAACACATCCATCATCTCACTTATTATCTTTTAGTGTGCGTGAAAACAGTTAAGTTCCACCCTCTTGGCAAATTTCAGCTATACAATAGTGTTATCCACTATAATTATCATGTTATACATTAGATCTTCAGACCTGACTCATCTTATAGCGGAAAGTTTGCCACCTCGTTCACCAACCTCTCCCTATTTTCTTAGCCCCCAGCCTCTGGCATCCACTTTTCTACTTTTTTCTGAATCTGACTTTCTTTCTTTTTTTCTTTCTTTTTTAAGACTCCATATGTAAGCGATAAAGACACTTAAAGTTTTTCATTCACGTGTACAGTAAGTCCTTGGGTACCCAGACCGGGAAAGATTTAAAGAAACTACTCACAAGGGAACCTGTAGAGAGTATTCAGATAGGGTTAGGCACCTCTGCCTTTGTATGAATTGTCACGTTAACATGATCACAGTATCTGATTTCACCGTATGTATAGATGTTCTACCCAGACCCTCACATCCTGAAAAATACTGTCACTTCTTACTTATCAGTAAACAGCACTTTCCAATATTGAGTGTTCAAGGACATACGTTACGGGCTTCAATCCTTTTCTGTAAGATGTTCCTGCAATCTGGAATTGCTGTGCAGTAATACCTTACACAGTAGTCAGCTTGTGCAGTCATTTTGCTTCTCTGCATTCCAGGAAGAGAAGAACCACTAGCTGTATATATTACATGCCTGCCTGCACATTTTTACGTATCTCTGGAACATACTGGGTATTTGGTTTCTTCTTGCTACTTTAGATTTGTGATCTTATTTTTCTTATAGGCAACTTTAAGCCTCTTTTATTCATAGCTCTTTTGAATAGGCTATTCTCATTGAAGAGGCTCAGAGTGTATTTGGAAAGAATCCATGAGAGCACTTGCTAATGCGATATGAGTGTGTGAGTGTGTGTATGTATGTATGTAAGAGTGCTGAGTGTGTATGTGAATGTGTGGGTGAGAGAGAGAGTGTGAGTGTGTATATATGAGTATGTGTGTGTGTGTGTTTGTGTGCACGCGTGTAAAAGCAAAGGTGGGTGGTGAGTACTGACTTCAGGTGCCTAAGCACAGCCTTTCCAGAGAGACAGGGTCAACAGCATCTCATGAACAGAATTCCCACTTAAATCCCTTTCACCTAATTCCCCCACCTTAAAGGTGCTTCAGTCTTTACAGCTACTTAGATCAAAAGAATCTTCACTTCCTAGAGGAAATCACCTGGGCTGTGTCTTATGAATAGATCCAGAATCCTACCATTTTTCACCATCTCCATTGCTTTCCTGGGGACTGAGCCACTTGCCTGTTTACCTGGCCCATTGCGGTAGCTTCTCCAGGAGTCTCTGTGCTTGCATCCTGTCTCTGTACCCCTCCCTCTCCAGGTATTCTCAATGACAGTCCTGTGGTTTTATTTTTGTTTTTGTAATTTAATTTAATTTGATTTTTATTTTAGCTTTTCATGACTACTTGTTATTTACCAATACATTTAGATGCATTTTTATCATTTTATTTTCAACAATGCATTTTTTTATTATTTTATTTTCAACATGATAAATGTACTTTTTAATCCCCATCCCCTATTTCCTCAGTCCCCCACCACCTCCTCTCTGGTAACCATCAGTTTGTCCTTTGTAGTTAAAAGTCTGTTTCTTGATTTGCCCCTCTCTCTCTTTTTTTTTTTTCCTTTGCTTGTTTGTTTCTTAAATTTCACATATGAGTGAGACCATATGATATTTGTCTTTTTCTGACTTATTTCACTTAACATTATATTCTCTAGTTCAATCATGTTGTTGCAAATGGCAAGACTTCATTCTATTTTATGCCTGAATAATATTTCATTGTGTATATATAAAGCATCTTCTTTATCCATTAATTTATCAATGGACACCTGGACTGCTTCCATATCTTGGCTATTATAAATAATGCTGCAGTAAACATAGGGGTACATGTATCCCTTTGAATTCATGTTTTTGTATTTTTTGGGTGCTGTGATTCCTGGATTGCAAGATAGTTATATCTTTAATTTTTTGAAGAACTTATATACTGTTTTCTGCAATGGCTGTACTAATTTGCATTCCCATAAACAGTGTAAGATGATTCCTTTTTCTCCACATCCTTACTGAAACTTTTTGTTTCTATGGTTTTGCTTTTAGCTATTTTGATAAGTGTGAGGTATTATTTTATTGTAGTTTTGATTTACATTTCTATGATGATGAGTGATATTGATTATCTCTTCATGTGTCTGTTGGCCATCTGTATGTCTTCTTTGGAGAAATGTCTGTTCAGATCTTTTACCCATTTTTAAATTAGATTGTTATATTTTAGGTTTTGAGTTGTATCAGTTCTTTATATATTTTGGATACTAGCTCTTTATCCGATAGGTCATTTGTAAGTATCTTTTCCTGTTCTGTAGGTTACCTTTTAGTTTTGTTAATTGTTTCCTTTGCTGAGCAGAAACTTTTTATTTTGTTGTAGTCTCAATAGTTTGTTTTTGCTTGTATTTCCCCTCCACAAGAGACATACCTAAAAAAATGTTGCTGTAGCGGATGTCAGAGAGATTATTTTCTGTGCTTTCTTCAAGGATTTTTGTGGTTTCGAGTCTCATATTTAGGTCTTTAATCCGTTTTGTGTTTATTTTTGTGTACGGTGAAAGAAAGTAGTCCACTTTCATTCTTTTACATGTGGCTATCCAGTTTTCCCAGCGCCGTTTGTTGAAGAGATTGTCTTTTTCCCATTGTATATTCATACTTCCTTTGTCAAAGATTAACTGACAATGTCACTTTGGGTTTATTTCTGAGTTTTCTGTTCTATTCTATTGACCTGTGTGTCTATTTATGTGCCAGTACCATACTGTTTTAATTACTATAGTTTTGTAATATAACATGAAGTCTGGAATTGTGATACCTCCAGTTTTGTCTTTCTTTCTCAAGATTGTTTTAGCTATTTGAGGTCTTTTGTAGTTTCATACAAATTTTAGGATAGTTTGTTCTAGTTCTATTAAAAATACTGGTAGTATTTTGATAGGGATTGCATTAAATATGTAGATTACTTCAGGTAGTATAGACATTTTAACAATATTTGTTCTTTTAATCCATGACATGGAATGTCTTCCCGTTTCTTTGTGTCATCTTGAGTTTCTTTCATCAGTGTTTTATAGTTTTCAGATAGACGTCTTTCACCTCTTTGGTTAAGTTTATTACTAGATATTTTATTGTTTTGGGTGTAACTGCAAATGTATTGTTTTCTTAATTTCACTTTCTGCTGCTTCATTATTAGTGTACAGAAATTCAATGGATTTCTGTACATTAATTTTGTATCCTGTGACTTTACTGAATTCTTTTTTTAGTTCTAGTATTTTTTGGTGGAGTCTTTAGGTTTTTCTATACATATTATCATGTCATCTGCAAATCATGAGAGATTTATTTCTTCCTTATGTATGCCTTGTATTTCTTTGTATTGTCTAATTTCTGTGTCTAATTCCTGTGACTAGGACTTACCTTTGGGTAAGATGTTGGCTGTGGGTTTTTCTATACCTTTATTATGTTGAGATATGTACCCTCTAGGCATGCTTTGTTGAGGGTTTTATCATGAATGATAACCATGAATGATGTTGTAGTTTGCAAATGCTTTTTCTCCATCTATTGAAATGATCATATGGTTTTTATCCCTTTTCTTATTGATGTAATGTATCATGTTGATTATTATGTGAATATTAAACCACCCTTGCATCCCAATAATAAATCCCACTTGATTGTGGTTTATGATTTTTAATATTTTGTTGGATTTGATTTGCTAATATTTTGTTAAGGATTTCTACATCTACGATTATGAGAGATAATGGCCTGTAGTTTTTTTTTTTTCTTGTGGTATCTTTATCTGATTTTGGTATCAAGATGATACTGGCCTCATAGAATGAACTTGGAAGTTTTCTTTCCTTGTTTATTTTTTGGAATAGTTTGAGAAGAATGGATATTAACCCTTCTTTAAATATTTGGCAAAGTTTGCTTGTAAAGCTCTCTGGTCCTAGACTTTTGGTTTGGGGGAGTTTTCTGACTACTGACTCAATTTCATTGGTGGTGATCCATCTAGTCAAAGTTTCTATGTCTTCCTGCTTTAGTTTTGGTGTTTATATGTTACTAGGAATTTACCCATTTCTTCTAAGTTGTCCAATTTGTTGGCATATAGGTTTTCATAATAGTGTGTTACAACTGTTTGTATTTCTGTGGTGTTGGTTATTATTTCTCCTTTTTCATTAGTAATTTTGTTTATTTGGGTCCTCTCTATCTCTCCCTTTTTAAAATGAGTCTTGCTAGAGGTTTATCAAGGTTTTTTTTTAAAAAAATGTTTATTTATTTTTGAGAAAGAAAGAAGGAGAGAGAAGGAAGGAAGGAAGGAAGGAAGGAAGGAAGGAAGGAAGGAAGGAAGGAAGGAAGGAAGGAAAGAGGGAGAGGAAGTGATAGAGGGGAACAGATGATCCAAAGTGGGCTCTGCACTGACAGCAGTGAACCCAATGCAGGACTCAAACTCATAAACTGTGATATCATGATTTGAGTCGAAGTTGAATGCTCAACTGATTGAGCCACAGGCACCCCATGGTTTATCAGTTTTGTTGACCTTTTCAAAGAACCTGGTTTCATTGATCTATTCTATGGATTTTTTAACTTCCTGTATCATTTATTTCTACTCTTGTCTTTATTATTAGAGTTTTTGTTTTGATTTCTGGGTTTGTGTTTTATTCTTCTTTTTCTACCTCCTTTAGGTGTAGGTATTTTAGTTGAGATTTTTCATGCTTCTTGAGGTAAACCTCTGTTGCTATTTACTTAGAACCACTTATGCTACATCCCAAAGATTTTATAGTGTGTTTCATTTCCGTGTGTTACCATGTAATTTTTTATTTCTTTTTTGATTTCTTGGTTGACCCATTCATTGTTTAAGAGCATGTTATTTAACCTCCATGTATTTGTGGTCTTTCCAGATTTTTTTCTTGCGGTTGATTTCTAGTTTCATAGTGTTGTGGTCATAAAAGATGTATGGTGTGACTTTGATTTTTTTTAATTTGTTAGGACTTATTTTGTGGCCTAATATGTGATCTATTCTGAAAAAAGTTCCATGAGCACTAGAAAAGAATATGTATTCTATTGTTTTAGCGAGGAATGTTCTGAATATGTCTGTTAAGTCCATCTGGTCCAATGTGTCATTCAAAGCCACTTGTTGATTTTCTGTGTGGATAATATGTTCATCAATGTAAGTGGGTGTTAAAGTCTTCTATTATTATTGTTTTACTGTCAGTTAGTTCCTTTATGTTTGTTATTAACTGTTTTATGTATTTGGATGCTCACATGTTGAGTGGATAATATTTACAATTGCTATATCCTCTTGTTGGATTGTCACCTTTATTATTATATAGTGTTCTTATTTGCCTCTTGTTACAGCTTCTATTTTAAGGTCTATTTTGTCTGATATAAGCTGCTATCCCAGCTTTCTTTGGCATCCATTTGCATGGTAAATGTTTCTCCATCCCTACACTGTCAATTAGCAGGTGCCTTTCAGTCTGAAATAATATATAAGAGTCTTGTTTTTTTAATCCACTCTGTTACTCTATGTCTTTTGATTGAAACATTTAGTCCATTTACAGTCAAAGTAATTATTGATAGGTGTGGAGTCTGTCATTTGTTACTTGTTATGTGAGTTTTTTTCTATAGATTTTCCCTGATCCTTTCTTCTTTTGCTCTCTTTCATGGTTTGTTGGCTTTCTTTAGTGGAGTACTTGGATCTCTTTCTCTTTATTCTTTATATATCTATTCTAGTTTTTGATTTGTTCTCATCACTAGGTTTGTATATAACATCTTCTGCATCTAACAGTCTATATTAAGTTGACAGTTGCTTAAGTTTGAACCCATTATTTATTCCTCTCCCTTCCACATTTTAGGTATATAATATCGTATTTTACCACTTTTATTTTATGAATCTCTTGACTGATTTTTATGAAAATATTGGCTTCACTGATTTTTTTGTGTGTGCTGTTACTTATGGTCTTCCTTTCCACTCATAGAGTCCCCTTTAATATTTCTTATAGGGCTGTTTTAGTGGTTATAAACTCCTTTAGTTTTTATTTGTCTGAGAAACTCTTTATGAATGATTCCCTTCATGGATAGAGTATTTTTGGCTGCAGATTTTCCCATTTCAGCAGTTTGAATATATTATGCTACTCCCTTCTGGCCTGCAACATTTCTGCTGAAATACCTGTTGACAGCTTAATGGGGTTTCCCTTGTATGTAACTGTCTCCTTTTCTCTTTGCTTTTAAAATTTTTTCTTCATCACTACATTTGCCATTTTAATTACTATGTGTCTTGTTGTGGACCTACTTGGGTTGAACTTTTGGGGGGATCTCTGTGCCTCTTAATCTGGATATCTATTTTCTTCCCCAGATTAAGGAAGTTTTCAGCTATTATTTCTTCAAATAAATATTCTACCCCCTTATCTCTTTCTTTATCTTCTGAGATCCCTATAATGATGGATGTTATTATACTTGATGGAGTCACTGTGTTCCCTATGACTATTCTCAATCTGCATAATTTTCTTTACTCTCCTTTGTTCAGCTTGGTTACTTTCCATTATTCTATATTTCATTAGAGTATGGTCATTAATTCTTTCCTGTGCTTTATCTAGCCTGCTATTTATTCCATCAACTGTATTTTTTAAACCTTTTTAAAGTAATTTTTTGTTAAGTTTATTTATTTATTTTGAGAGAGAGAGAGAGAGAGAGAGCGAGCAAGTGAGCACATGAACAGGGGAGGGGCAGAGAGAGAGAGAGAGGGAGAGAGAGAGAATCCCAAGCAGGCTTTGTGCCATCACACAGAACCCAATCCAAAGCTCGAACTCACAAACTGTGAAATCATGACCTGAGCTAAAACCAAGAGTTGATCTCTTAACCAATTGAGCAACCCAGGAACCCCTCCCTCACGCGTATTTTTAATTTCATTTTTGTGTTCCTGATCTCTTTTTGGTTTTTTTATATCTCTATGTTGAAGGTCTCACTGATGTCCTCCACTTTTTTCTCTAGTCCAGTGGGTACCTTTAAGATCATTACTTTAAATTATCTTTCAGGGGCACCTGGGCGGCTCACTCAGTTAAGTGTCTGACTTTGGCTCAGGTCATGATCTCATGGTGTGTGGGTTCGAGCCCCACGTCAGGCTTTGTGCTGACAGCTCAGAGCCTGGAGCCTGCTTCAGATTCTGTGTCTCCCTCTCTCTCTGACCCTCCCCTGCTCACACTGTCTCTCTCTGTCTCTCTCTCTCTCAAAAATAAATGTTAAAAATTTAAAAAAAATTTATCTTTCAGGCATATTATATCTATTTCACTTTGGTCTCTTGCTGTGATTTCGTCCTTTTTTTTTATTTGGGAGATATTTCTCTGTGTCCTTATTTTGTTGCACTTTGTGTGTCTGTTTCTTTGTGTTAGGAAAGTAAGTCACTTCTTTTGTTCATAATGATAACAGTCTTATGAATAAGAGGTCCTATAGTGCCTTCCAGGACAGAGTTCCCTGTTCCCCAGGTGCTGCGCTTTAGAGAGTGTCTCCTATGTATGTTTCATATGCTCTGCTCTTGGGTCTTGGCCTCTTTTTCCTTCAGTCCAGTTGTCTACATCAGCTGTCTTTGCCTATTATTGGCAGCAAGATGTGCAATGGTTTGCTTGCCAAACAAGAACTACCCTTGCTGCTGTCCAGACTGAGGTGTCATAAAACACATGGGTCAGGGGCACCTACCTGGGTGGTTCATTCAGCTGAGTGTCTGATTTTGGCTCAGGTCGTAATCTCATGGTTCATGGGTTTGGGCCCCACATCAGGCTTTCAGCTATCAGTGTGGAGCCTGCTTTGTATTCTCCGTTCCTCTCTCTCTCTGCCCCTCCCTGCTTGTTCTCATGCATGTGAGCGCTCTCTTTCTCTCAAAAATAAATAAACATTACAAAAAACATGTGGGTCAGGAGATACGGTGTTGGTAGGGTTTGTGCTGGTCTTCTGAGGGAGGGACCTGCAGTGCTGGGACTTGGGAGCAGGACTGGGAAGGGCAGATCTGATGAAGCCTGAGGTGCGGGGATGGGGAGGACAACTTGGTGCAAGCAAGCTAGGTAAGTAGTATGAGTGTATGCCTGTTCCTGCAGGCAGCCTTTGTTTATGCTGGGGGGTGGGTTGAGGAAGGAAATGACACCTGCCAGCTCCTTTGTTCCTGGAAGGGTCTCTGTGTGACCCCTGTCTCTCCAGGCTGCACTCTGAGTGGATCATTCCCCCTCTAACTGCCCTTCATAGTTTTCAAACCGCCGCTTCTACACTGTATCTACATGGGCTGTATGTCTGGCTATCTCTTTAAGGGTGGAGATTCTGCTTCCTAATTCCTTCTCCCAGGGTCTCCCAGAGTCAAGCCTGCCAATTTTTAATAATCCAGACTTTAGTCCCACTGGTTTTAAGAACTCATGAAATTTGACCCCTCTCACTTGCAAAGACAAATATTACGGAGATTCATCCTCCCAATTCTTGGGTTCCCCAGTGTGAAAGTCTGTTTTCCGCCCTTCTTCACACCACCAACGCCCTCCCCACTGTAAATGGCCCCTGTCCCTTTCACTCCCAGACCACATTTTCACCCTGCTTATCTTCTTCAATGTGGCCTCTACCTTGCCTTTAGTTGTGGAGTTGATTCTGAAAGTCTTTGGGTCATTTTGTGAGTTATTTATGCTGTTATGGTTGTTATTTAGTTGTATCTGTGGGATGAAGTGCGCTTAGGATCCTCCTGCTCTGCCATCTTCCCAGTCACCCTATTTTTGTGCTTTGCTTTGTTATTTTTATTTTTTGTAGTTTCAAGTTTTTACGTAAATTAAAGATAGTTAACGTACAGTGTAATATTAGTTTCAGGACTAGATTTTAGTGATTCATCATTTACACAAAACACCCAGTGCTCATCACAATTCCCTCCTTAGTACCTGTCACCCATCTAGCCCATCCCCCTGCCCACCTCCCCTCCAGCAGCCCTCAGTTGGTTCTCTATAATTACAGGTATGTTTTATTGTTTCTCTCTCTCTCTTTTCTCCCCTAGATCATCTGTTTTGTTTCTTAAATTCCACACATGAGTGAAATCATGTGGTATTTGTTGTTCTCTGACTGACTCATTTTGCTTAGCATAATACACTCTAGCTCCATTGACATCATTGCAAATGGCAAGATTTCATTCTTTTTGATGGGTGAATACAGTCAATGGACATATGGGCTGTACACTAAGTTGGCTATAGTTGATAATGCTCCTGTGAACATTGGGGTTCATGTATCCCTTCGAATCAGTATCTTTGTATCCTTTTTTATAAATTTTATTGTCAAATTGGTTTCCATATAACACCCAGTGCTTGTCAGCACAAGTGCCTCCTCCATCACCACCACCTCTTTCCCCCCTCGCCCTTCAACCCTCAGTTCGTTTTCAGTATTCAATAGTCTCTCAAGTTTTGTGTCCCTCTCTCTCCCCAACTCTCTTTCCCTCTTACCCTCCCCCTGGTCCTCCATTAGGTTTCTCCTGTTCTCCTGTTAGACCTATGAGTGCAAACATACGGTATCTGTCCTTCTCTGCCTGACTTATTTCACTTAGCATGACACCCTCGAGGTCCATCCACTTTGCTACAAATGGCCATATTTCATTCTTTCTCATTGCCATGTAGTACTCCATTGTATATATAAACCACATCTTCTTGATCCACTCATCAGGTGATGGACATTTAGGCTCTTTCCATGATTTGGCTATTGTTGATAGTGCTACTATGAACATTGGGGTACATGTGCCCCTATGCATCAGCACTTCTGTATCCCTTGGATAAATCCCTAGCAGTGCTGTTGCCAATTCTGATGCCTTTTATTTCCTTTTGTTGTATCATTGCTGATGCTAGGATTTCCAGCACTATATTTAACATCAGTGGTGAGAGTGGACACCCCTGTCGTGTTCCTGTTCTCAGAAGGAAAGCTCTCAGTTTTTCCCCATTGAGGATGATATTAGCTGTGAGCTTTTCATAAACTACTTTTATAATGTTTAGGTAAGTTCCTTCTATTCCAACTTTCTCAAGGGTTTTTATTAAGAAAGGGTGCTGTATTTTGTCAAATGCTTTTTCTGCATCTATCAACAGGATCGGATCATATGGTTTTTATCTTTTCTTTTGTTAATGTGATGTGTATCACATTGATGGATTGGTGGATATTGAACCAGCCCTGTAACCCAGGAATGAATCCCACTTGATCATGATGGATAATTTTTTTATATGCTGTTGAATTTGATTTGCCAGTATCTTGTTGGGTATTTTTGCATCTGTATTCATTAAGGATATTGGTCTGTAGTTCTCTTTTTATTGCTGGGTCTCTATCTGGTTTGGGTATCAAGGTGATGCTGGCTTCATAGAATGAGTTTGGAAGCTTTCCTTCTATTTCTATTTTTTGGAATAGTTTGAGAAGAATGGGTATGAGCTCTGCTTTAAATGTCTGGTAGATTTCCCTTGGGAAGCCTTCTGGCCCTGGGCTCTTATTCATTGGGAGATTTTTGATAACGGATTCGATTTCTTCACTGGTTATCGGTCTATTCATGCTTTCTATCTCTTCTCGTTT
>NC_043702.1:52219769-52238495 GCF_006229205.1 Suricata suricatta
CTGTGCCCTAGAGATTTTGGATTGTTGTATTTTCATTTTCATTTGTTTCCACATATTTTTTAATTTCTTCTCTAACTGCCTGATTAGCCCAATCATTCTTTAGTAGGGTGGTTTTTAATCTCCACATTTTTGGAGGTTTTCCAGACATTTTCCTGTGGTTGATTTCAAGTTTCATAGCATTGTGATCTGAAAGTGTGCATGGTATGATCTCTATTCATTTATACTTATGGAGGGCTGCTTTATGCCCCAGTATGTGATCTATCTTGGAGAATGTGCCATGTGCCCTTGAGAAGAAGGTGAATTTCCTAACTTCAGGATGTAGCGTTCTAAATATATCTACCAATTCCATCTGTTCCAATGTGTCATTCAGGTCCATTGTTTCTTTAGTGATTTTCTGTCTGGTTGATCTAGCCATTGTTGTAAGTAGAGTATTAAAGTCCCCTGAAATTTGCACATTCTTATCAATAAGATTGTTTCTGTCTGTGATTAATTGTTTGATATATTTGGGCACTCCCAAATTTGGCGCATAGATGTTTTTAATTGTTAGCTCTTCCTGATTGAGAGATGCTGTAATTATTATATAATGTCCTTCTTCATCTTTTGTTACTGCCTTTACTTTAAAGTCCAATTTGTCTGATTTAAGTATGGCCACTCCAGCTTTCTTTTGGCTTCCAGTTGCATGATAGATATTTCTCCATCCCTTTACTTACAATCTGAAGTTGTCTTCAGGTCTAAAATGAGTCTCTTGTAGACAGAAAATAGATAGATTTTGTTTTTTTATCCATTCTGCTACCCTGTGTCATTTGGTTGGAGCATTCAGTCCATTTACATTCAGTGTTATTATTGAAAAATGTGGAGTTAGAATCATTGTGTTCTCCTTAGAATTCATGTTTATAGTGGTGTCTCTGGCACCTTTTATTCTTTGCAACATTTTCCTCATAGAGTCCCTCTTAGGATTTCTTGTAGGGCTGGTTTGGTGGTCATAAATTCTCTCAATTTTTGTTTATTTGGGAACACTTTTATCTCTCCTATTTTGAATGACAGGCTTGCTGGATAAAGGATTCTTGGTTGCATGTTTTTTCTGTTCATCACATTGACGATTTCCTGCCATTCCTTCCTGGCCTGCCAAGTTTCATTAGGTAGGTCTGTCACTACTCTGATAGGTTTCCCTTTGTATGTGAGGGCCCTTTTATCTCTAGCTGCTTTTAGAATTCTCTCTTTATCTTTATATTTTGCCAGTTTCACTATGATATGTCATGCCGAAGGCCGATTCAAGTTACATCTTAAGGGGGTTCTTTGTGCCCCTTAAATTTGAATGTCTATTTCTTTCCCAAGATTTGGGAAATTCTCAGTTATAATTTGGTCTAGTATTCCTTCAGGACCTTTCTCTCTGTCTTCCTCTTCCGGAATTCCTATGATACGGATGTTGTTCCATTTGATTCTATCACTCAGGTCTCGAATTCTCCTTTCCTGCTCCTGGATCAATTTCTCTTTTTTTCAGCTTCCTCTTTTGCTATATCTTCTAATTCACCTATTCTTCTCTCTGCCTCTTCAATCCTTCAGGTGGCCACCTCCATTTTATTATTCACCTTATGTATAGCCTTTTTTAACTCATCACACCTATTTTCAAAGTTCCTAGTCATTGTCTCAGTTGCTTCTCTGATGCTTTTGTCAACCCCAGCGATTAATTTTATGACAAGTTTTAAAAATTCTTGTTCAGTGATGTTGTTTAGGTCTGTGTTGAGCAGTTTTGTGGCTGGGACTTCTTCCTGGAGATTCTTCAGGGGAAAGTTCCTTTGTTTTGTCATTTTGGCTAGTTTTCTGTCTCTTGTCGGTTTTAAAAAACTCATTGTGCACTGTGCACCTGTTAATATTGCTCTGTTAATGGAGGCTTATTGGCTGTCTAGGGCCTGTCATTTCAGGAAATATCTTTTTAATAATGTCTCTCAGTTTCTCTTGTTGTGCCTTTGATTATTTTATTTCCCTACTCAGTGATATTTGGGCCTCATGTGCACTTTGGCTTGTTTCTTGGGGTAGCCCTGAGAAGGAAAACAGACAAACACAGATGAAACAGAAGCACACAAACGCACAGACAAATCAAACAAACAAATTAAAAGGGGGAAAGGAAGGAAAGAAAATGGAGAGGAAAGAGAAGAAAAGAAGAAAAAAATAAAGGGGGGCAGAGACAACAAAGGACAATGGGTAGTCTAAAAGTATATAACCAGTTGAGGGGAGAGATAGGAATGAGATACGAGAGAATATATCTGGATGGCAAGAAAAAAAGAAAAAAAAAGTGGGAGAAAAGGGAAAGGAAAATAGGAGTAAAAATTTAAAAAATTTTTAAAGTATAAAAGGTATACTTATATACTTTATACTTTTATTAAAAAAATAAGTACAAAAATAAAAAGCAGCAGCTCTCCCTCGCACATAGGCATGGTTTGGTGTAGTAGGTCTTGGGGGCTGCTCTCGGAGGCCCCACCATGGTGATTGCGGAGAAAGAATGGCAGAGCCTCAAGCTCCACTGGAACTAAGCACTGCAGGCCACTCTAATGAGTCTGACCTCCTTGTGCCGCAGCTGAGCCAAGCTGTATTTTCCAGGCCCTCCTTGTTTCAGAATCCTAGCCCATGCACTTTTATGCTACCACAGATGAGATGTACTTGCTTTGGTGGCTGACTTCTTTGGGATCTCGTAGGGGGAGGGAGCAGTTTCTCTTGGCCTCAGCGGCAGGGATTTGTGCTGCCTCTGTGGGTGGCGAGGTGTGCTGCAGGAGGCGAACTGCATGCCCTCACAGACACCTTTCAGCCCCCAGCTGGAATCACGATTGTGTGAAGCAAACGTGATAACCACTACACTACGGAAACAAGGCTGGAATCACGATTGTGTAGGGGGAAGGAGAAGTTTCTCTTGGTGCTGGCAGGGAGTTGTGCTGCCGCTGCCTGAAGCGAGGTGCGCTGCAGGAGGCGAAGTTCGTGCCTCCACAGATGCCACCGCCCAAATCCCATCCCCCAGCTGGGATGGAGAAACGCGTAGGGGGAGGGATCAATTTCTCTTGGCACGGACTGGGATTGCGTGGCTGCTGCCTGAGGCACCGGGTGCTGCCAGAAATGAACTGCGCATGCTCCTGCAGCCAAAGTGCGCCCGCCCCCCTGCCTCCGCTGCGCCAACTCCCTGCCGGGATCACATAGGGGTGGGTTTTTTTTTTTCCCCTGTTGGCACCTGGGATTCAGATATGCATGGCCAATGCTGGAGGTCAGATACACTGTGGAAATGAGGTGTGTGCTTCCACACCTGCAGCCAAGGCCAAAGTGTGTGCCCCTGGGGCCGCTGCTGCCGAGGCCGCCGACTCCCTGCTGGAATGGCGCAGGGGTGGAGGCTGGTTTTTCCCTTGTGCCACCCAGGTTTGGGATTTGGGCTACCCAGCAGTTATATATGGAGTGAGAGTTTTTCTCTCCATGCGGGGTTAAATGTTCTTTATCTCTTCTCTAGAGACAGTACTATGAGTGTGTTCAGTTTCTCTTTCTCTTCCCTTTGTCTCTCAGAGGCTCTGCACACTTGCCCTGTTTTGGGCTAGGGCTCCCACCTCCCCTGCCCCTCTCAGGCTGGCCCATTTTCCAATCTCCTCAGGTCACACTCACTCACTCAGGCACCTTTGAGGTTGTCTTCTTTCTGGAGTCTGTATTTTCTCCTTCCACTCTTGCAGATGAGAGTAATGTCCTTCTCAGTGCGATAGATGGGGCAGACGAAGTTTACAGAGCTCTCTTCCTCTCCGCCATCTTTGTATCCTTGAGTAAATACCTAGTACTACAATTCTGGGTCATAGGTTAATTCCATTTTTAACTTTCTGAAGAACCTCCATACTGTTTTCCATAGTGGCTGCACCAGTTTGCATTCCTACTGATAGTGTAAGAGGATTCCTCTTTCTCTGCATCTTCGCCAACATCTGTTGTTTCCTGAGTTGTTAATTTTAGCCATTCTGACATGTGTGAAGTGGTATCTTATTATAGTTTTGATTTGTATTTCCCTGATGATGAGTGATGTTGAGAATCTTTTTTTATATATCTGTTAGCCTTCTGGATGTCTTCTTTGGAAAAATGTTCATGTCTTCTGCCCATTTTTTAACTAGGTTTTTTGCTTTTGGGGTTGTTGAGTTTGATACTTTTTTTTTTAACATATTTTGAATATTAACCCTTTATCAGATATGTTATTTGCAAAAATCTTCTCCCATTCTGTAGACTACCTTTTAATTTTTTGTTTCCTTTATTATGCAGAAAATTTTTATTTTGTGTAGTCCCAATAGTTTATTTTATTTTTGTTTCCCTGGCCTCAGAAGATGTATCAACTTTGGTAGGGCCAATGTCAAAGAGATTACTGCCTGTGTTCTCCTGTAAGATTTTGATGGTTTCCTGTCTCACATTTATGTATTTCATTCATTTTGAATTTATTTTTGTGGAGGGTGTAAGAAAGTGATCCAATTTCATTCTTCTATATGTAACTGTCCAGTTTTCCCAACACTATTTGTTGAAGAGACTGTATAAAGTTGGATATTCTTTCCTACTTTGTTGAAGATTAGTTGACCATACAGTTGTGGGTCCATTTCTGTTCTATTGATTTATTTGCCTGTGTTTATGCCAGTACCATACTGTCTTGATAATTACAACTTTGTAATATAACTTGAAGTCTGGAATTGTGATGCTTCCAGCTCTGCTTTTGTTTTTCAGGATTGCTTTGGCTATTCAGGGTCTTTTGAGGTTCTATATTAATTTTTGGATTGTTTGTTCTAGTTTTGTGAAAAATGCTGGTAGTATTTTGATAGAGATTGCATTAAATTGCTTTGGATAGGGGCGCCTGGGTGGCTCAGTCGGTTAAGCGTCTGGTTTCCGCTCAGGTCATGATCTCCTGGTTTGTGGGTTCGAGCTGATAGCTCAGAGCCTGGAGCCTGCTTCTGATTCTGTGCCTCCCTCTCTCTGACCCTCCCCTACTCACACTGCCTCTCAAAAATAAATTAGAAAATTAAAAAAAAATTTTTAATTGCTTTGGATAGTATAGGCATTTTAATAATATGTATTCTTCTAACCCATGAGCATGCAATGTTTTTCCATTTCTTTGTGTCATCTTCAATTTCTTTTATAAATATTCTATATTTTTCAGAATGCATATCTTTTACCTCTTTTGTTAGGTTTATTTCTAGGTATAATGGGTTTTGGTACAATTGTGAATGGGATCAATTCTTATTTTTGTTTCTTTAAGTTAATTCAGATCATATCACTCTTATGCTCCAACCCCTGTCCAAGGGCTTCCCACTTCTTTCAGAATAAAAGATGCAGTGATTATGATTTCCTCTGCCCTACTATACCCCCCAGTATACCCCTCTCTGCTTCTCCTCCTGCTTTCTTCATCCACATTCCACTACGCTGGTCCCCTTGCCCTTCCTCTAGCCAGGCAGGAAAACTCCCACCTGAGGGCCTTCACTCTAACTAGGCTATGTGCCTGAAAGCTCCTTCTCCAGACACCCACTTGGCTCACCATCTCCCTTCCTTCTGTCTTTGCTCAAACCTCACTGCTCAAAGAGGCCTACCCTGACCAACATGTTTACTACTGCACAAAAGTCCCACACTGCATGGAACACTTAAGTCCTGTTCTACTTGTCTTTATTCTATAACTTCATCACTTTATAACAAACTAGATAGTGTACTGATTTTTCATGTTTATTGGTTATAAACAGAATAAAATAGTGGTGTATCACCACCATCAGTAACATTGGTGTTCCCTTGTCAGCCCACTACTGATTTCCCTGGCCTAGATGAGGTATTTCCAATTCCATGCATAGGACAGGCCTGCCAAATAAATGTTTGTTGATTAAATGAACAAATGACTACTCATTTTTGTTGCTGTTATAAATAGGATCTTTATTAGATCTGTATCTTCTAATTGAATATAATAATTAACTATCATTAGTATATAAGAATGTTATTAATTTTCTTATATTGATCTTGTACACAGCAACTTTAATGAACTCTTATTGATTGAAATTGTTTTTCTAGATTTTCTTGGTTTGGATATGTAGAAAATAATACACCTACAAATAATGTCAATAATACTTCTTTCTTCTTTCTCTTCCCTTCCTTTCCCTTCCTTTCTCTTCCCTTTCCTTCCCTTCCCTTTTCCCTTGCATGGGATAAGATCTTCAGTAAAATGGGGGCTAGCAGCAGTGATAGAGGACATTTTTGTTTTATTCCTGACTTTAAATAGAAGGCATCAAATGCTTTATCATTAAATATGGTGTTTCCTAAGTTTTTAGTTTTTTTTAATTTTGGTTTGGTTTTTGCATCTATCCTTTGTTACATTTTTTATTATTTTTTTAAAATCATGGATGGACACTAAATTTTATTGATGCCTCTTTTTGTATTTATTTAGATTATCATATGGTTTTTCTCTTTTGTTTATTTGGTGAATTGCATTTCTTTGTTTTTCAATGTATTTAATTTACTTTTTGGCCAATATACTTCCATTGTTAAAAAAAATATTGAAGAAACATAGAAACACCTGTAATAAAATATTTTTACTTTCACCTACCCGAATCTCCTCCATCATGCCAAAAGTAACCATTGTTATTAGTTTTTTTTAATCTGTCTAACTTCTTTATGTTATCTAAACAAATACAATTATATATTCTTAATTTGTCCCTTTGTTACCTCATTAGTGGCCTACTAAGCTCACTGTTCTGCACCTAGGTATTTTTTTTCTGCATCTTGCTTTATTATTTGGTTATTTTTATTTATTAGTATATAGACATTGTTCTGATATTTTTGCTATAGAGTATTCCATTTATGGATATATTTACTTAAACTAACACCCATTGATTGACCTTTCAATTGCTTTCAAAGTTTGAGTATTTTAGTTTTTGTAGTTTAATAAGATTTCTTTTCTTTTTGCTTTAATAAGATTTTTTTCTTTTCCTTAACTTTTTATTATTACTTGTATTAACTCTTCTTCCTTAACTTTTAATTTTGAAACTCCACACAGAAAATTTAAAAGAATAGTAAAAATGAATACCCATATAGACTTGACCAATTTTAAAATATCGTTACATTTTCTTTATCTCTTGATATGTATTTGCCTGCATATACTTTTCCCGAAATCATTTTAAAATAAGTTTTGAATCTCATGCATTTTTCACCCTCAGCATTTCAACAGATATTCTAATGATAGGGATGCTTTCTTCTATTGCTGTAATCCAATTATACACCCAATGAATTTCACATTGATACAATACTATTTTCTGCTCTATTGTTCATTTCCAAATGTCTTCAAATTGTCCCAAATTGAGGGTAATGCATTGCATTTGATTGTCATGTGTGCTTCTTAATAAAACTCTCCTGATTTGACTTCTTCTGTCTATTTCTGTTTCTATGGTGTGGGCTTTTCATTGTCCAGCCATCACACAAGTGCAGGCTCATCCCTCCATTTTTGTCCTTAATTCTCTCCAGTTGTCTTTCACCACATTGCTCTTTAGTGTGTGGTGCTTAGCTTTCAAAGATTCTCTCTGAAGAGTGTTATTCACAAATTTATGTCTTTGGTCCTGGCCACTCTTATCTGGTAGTGACCAGCTTTCTTTTGGATGTTTACCCAAGAACTCACTCTTCACTCTCCATCATACCTCCACTCTTTTGTCTAGGTAACTCCCACTCTTTTCTTTAAGTCTTAGCTCAGACATCACTTCTTATGAGAAATACTTATTTATTTTCTAGATTAGATAGATCTATCTTCTTATGATCCAAGATCATATCCATCCGTGATCTTGGATCATAAGGAGCCTACATGCTTTTGCTCAGGCTGTCTCTCTGCTTGAATCAGCCCCTTACCTTCTTCCCAGTCCCACACTATACTCACCAGTTAAAGGTCTCACCCATAATTCAGATCCTATAAAATGTCTTCCCAGATTCCAAAATCAAATTTATTTTTGTCCACTGCGCACTGTTTGGTTTTCCATTTACACTTACAATGATCTATTTGTATTAGTTAAGTGTTCTTAAGATTTGTTAAAAAATGCTTTTTCAATTAGACCATATTCAGTGTAGGAGGGTTATAGAGGTTCAAAGCCAGTATCATATGCTGCTGATTCACAGAGTATGGAGTATGGAATGAGAATCCTGTGCATATACATAGTGATTAGCTGAAAACCAGAACCCATATGAAGGGGATGAGTTGAAGAAATTATAGCCTTGACTAGATTTTGTTAGAGGACAAGTTATTTCTTCTAAATGATTAGAGGTAAGGGTTTTCCTATAATAAAGATAGAGTATATGCATCTTATAAATATGGTTATAAAAAGTTTATAAGGAAAAAGATAACCAGATAAATTAAAGATAACCATATAAATGTATAGAAAGTTGGGAGGAAAAAACTAGATGAGTTTTGCACCTTCACAGCTTTTTCTTTTTTTAAACTTTTTAAGCTTTTTCTTTTTTTTTCTGCTTCCCTTTTAAATAAATGGCTCTTTTGCCTAACAATAATGTGAAGGAAATACAAAGTAGGAAGAAATGCTTTGATTTCTTCCTTATGAATTAAGACTAATGATTTAGTCTTAGCAGGGCTGTTTTAAATTCATGATGGATTGGCATATTAATCATTTAAGGAGTATAAGGTTAA
Organism: Suricata suricatta; assembly: GCF_006229205.1. NCBI lineage: Eukaryota > Metazoa > Chordata > Mammalia > Carnivora > Herpestidae > Suricata > Suricata suricatta. The sequence goes on from NC_043702.1 coordinate 52,228,420, forward strand.
AGATTTTATTTGTCATTATATCTTCTGCAGCTTTACACAATACTCACTGAATGAATAAAGTAATTTGTAAAATAGAGGTTAAATTTTAGATTTGGGAGTCGTCAGTACAAAACATAATTCACACAGTCAGATTAGCTCAAAGTTGCAAGGTTAGACCACTTCTATTATATAGTCATTCTTTCTCATTTATTAGTATGATTACCTAGTCATTAACTATTTTGGAATATTCTAGTCCAGTTCCAAAACTTCACAGATTATAAGTATTTTTTGTTTGTTTCTGATTTCAAATGAAATGGTTTTAGATTTTTAAAAAATGTTTATTTATTTTTGAGAGAGAGAGAATGGGGGAAGGGAGGGCAGAGGGAGAGGGAGACAGAATCTGAAGCAGGCTTCAGGATCTGAGCTGTCAGCACAGAGCCCAATGTGGGGCTCAAACTCATGAACTGTGAGATCATGACCTGAGCCAAAGTAGGATACTAACTGACTGAGCCACCAAACGCCCCTAAAATGCTTTAGATTTTTAAAAATACGTAATCTTCTACTCTACCAATAATGATTCAGCATATATGGAGTGGCTGTGAGAATGTTTTAATCTTTTTTTAGGAGATATTGATAGCCAGAATTAAGAGCCATTGTTCTAGTCTATAGCAGATGTTCATTGTGGATGCAATATATATGGATTCCCCCCACCCACTTCCCAACTTACTCTGTTTCATTTAGGAAAATCTTTACAAGAGGTGAACATCTAAACCTAATAATTCTTCCCATAGTTGAATTTATGTTGAGATCTAAAGGTATCTCCAGCTGATGCTCTAGAAAACTAAACAATAAGTCCACTGAAAACAATATAAACTAGAGCCACCTAGTGAGCTACTGGCCCAATCTGATTATAGGCAAGTTGTGTTAGATGCCAATAATTTGGCCAGCTAGACTTTATTAATTTTATTAAAAAATAGAAATACCAATACCTCATAAATCTGGCTGTGCTCCTTACTTATTCAATTTTAAGAAAATTTTATTAAGAGGAACCAAAAAAATGTAAGAAAAATAACAAGGACAAGACAGTAAAGAAAAAATAATGATTCTTAGAAAACACAAATCTTCAGAAAATGTCTCCCCCACTTTCCATGAAATTAAATTTTCATCCAAAACCTATGTTGAACTCAGGAAGAAAAACTAAATATATTGTTGCTTCAGTCATTATTTCAAAGATTTACTCACAAGTGTAATTTGTTAAGATTTTATTTGACTTTAAAAATTTCTTGGGCACCTGGGTGGCTCAGTCGGTTAAGCCTCCGGCTTCGGCTCAGGTCAGATCTCATGTTTGTGGGTTCGAGCCCTGCGTCAGGCTCTGTGCTGACAGCTAGCTCAGAGCCTGGAGCCTGCTTCCTGTTCTGTGTCTCCTCCTCTCTCTGCCCCTCCCCCTCTCATGCTCTGTCTCTCTCTGTATCAAAAAATAAATAAAACATTAAAAAAATTTAAAAATTTCTTCTGCTGCACATTCATTTGCTTCAGTATTAACAGCAAGCTCTGAGCAATTGAACAGCAAGCTCTACTTGATGGCCATGCACTGAACAGAATAAGGGAAACAAGAAACCTCCAAGCCTGTGATTTTGGAATATTTGATTGGACAAAGAAAAAAGAAAACAGCCATGAACTCAAAAATTATTTTGGTGATACATGTCATTTCTACTATAGACTGTCAATCCCAATCCCACTAGGGTTAATTATGGGAAATACAGCTAAAATACCCAAATTTTGGTAGGAACTTGAAGCACAGCCATTTTATCACTGAATTTACTTATGATTCACTAGAGAAGCAGAAGTGTATGTGAAGTGGTAGAGGCCCATCATTGCACTGCAGGGAAGTAAGGCTGGGTAAAGCAAAATGCCCTGCTTGAAACCACTTACTAAGTTTGGAATAAAAATGTATTTCTAACTCCAGTTCTCTGGTCTTCCCCATGAGCTCTGCCAGGTTCAATAGTGATGATTTTCTGCCTAATGGCTGGGAGGTGAAACACCACACTTCTTTTATCTGTAGGTGACACAAAATTGCAGTTCTTCCTGTTTGCAAGCAATGCCTTTGCTGAAATGCATCCCAGTGAGGGCCAAGTTCAAACGGCCTGTGGACCCTGAACTCTACACTCTTCCAACAGTGGGATGGGACTCAGCTCTTGTATGATCCTTGTTTTTGTGTAGGCCAGTGTAGAAATGCCTGGGAACAGAGCATGAGAGGGAACTGTGGCCCACTTTGCAATCTAACTTGCTATAATGAGTTTCAGCTTTTCAGGGGCGCACTGCTGCTCTTCAAAAGCATCAACATTTCCTCCAAAAAGAAACTCCTGCTCAAAACAGATTTTCAAATATTCTCTGATTGAAATTGCCAGGTTTATTTTGTTTGTACCAGCTGTTAATGCAATCATGTACAATTCTATGCTTTTGTGTCAATGAGTTAATTTTCTTTGGTGCTAAACCAAATGGGACTGTAGACTTAGAGAATGAACAAGAAATGGGCTGTGTCTAATGAGATGCCCTAGGAAATAGCCCTGCTATGAGAACTATACATGAGCTTCACACATGCGTGGGCCAGATGTGATTTTGGCCAGTCATCTCCACAGCTGGTACTTTCTTAGTAGTTTGTAAATACATTCTCTATTCTTTCTTGTCCCCCACTTAAAAATTACATTCTGAAGTTTCAAGTTTATAATGAAAATAATTTACCACATGGTGTTGAGTCATTAAACTCCTTCATCTACAATGAAGTTTTCATGTGAATAAAAGTTTACTAAACATATTGTGATTATATTGTTTCTTTTCAAATGGAGTAGCTAATCTTTCTACTTTTTTAATTTACTTGCTGGGTAATTTTTATGCCAATCCATAACTTCATGTGAAGAGCTAACCTGGGAGTATAAAAAAGAAAGAATAAATCATTTTCTTCTTGTCTATCAGCACTAATCCTCTTAAAAGGTTGCCACTGAGAGTGAAAAAGGAAAATAATGGAGTGACCTGAGGAGACACTCCAAGCCCAGGAACACACAGTGCCATGCATCTTTACTAGGTCAGACATACGCACGTATCTCTGTTGAGATTGAAAAGCCAAGGAAATGGCAGTCTTTGGCTTTCAGCTGGTACAGACACATACTGGAAACATTTTATTGCAGTGACTGAAACTCAGTCAGAGGTTTAACACTTAGCAGGCAGGCAGCAACGGCTAGAGAAGACAGACCACGATTTTCTCCATTGGGTTCCTCAAGCTTTGACAACAGTGACAACTAAGTTTTTTAAAAAGAGTGTGATGGATTCAGATGACTGCAGAACATTTTATGTTAAAAATAAAATAGTGGAAGCATCCCCTAAGAAAAATGGCTGGGGAAATACATCATGAGAATGTTACAGAAACGCATCAGAAAATGCCTATGGATTGCTCAAAGAAAACAGAACCAATTTTCTGAGAAGATTGAGTAGAAATATTGAATGGACCCAACTTCATTTAATACCCACAGAAGTCATGTGAAAATGCAATTAAGAAGACTGGGGATGGAGAAGAAGAAAAGATATGAGGCACAAAATGGTCCTTTACAGTTTCCTTGGAAGGTCATAGCCTACTTTTTATAATATGATGTTAAGCACAAAGTTAAAGTGGTTTTCCAAGATTTCGGTCTACTCCAGACATCTTTCTTTAATGTTGTTTGCAACATTTATGCTAAAGACAGATTTATGAGCATTATTAGAGAACAGGTATTTGCCTTCTTAGAGAAGTGGTTTATTATTTTGGTCCATTGGCTAAGCAAAATTAAACATGAGTTTGGGCTGTAAACTTTCAGTTCTATATTGTAACAGTGTTGTGTTTATTTAGAAAGAATGAAGCTTCTGATTCCAAATCAGAAAATCTCAGGGTCTTAGAAGATTTTTGTCATTTCCAAGGCCTCATCTAAGTTTCATGGAACTTTCACCAGTATAATTCTAAGCCAATAGTTTAATCCTTTTATGCTGTAAAAATAAAACAAAACAACAAAAAACAACAACAAAAAAACACACTTTCTATCACTTCTCCTCTCTGAAGTGCTGAGATCAATATACTGATTGAGAAACAGATTCTAGAGTCAAACTACTTCAGTTTGAATTCTGGCTCTTTCACTTACTAGTGTTGAGAATTCAGGCAAGTTCTTAATCCTTCCAAACTTCAACTACCCTGTCTGTAAAATGAGGATAGTAACAGTTTGTAACTTACAGGGATATGGTGAAGATTGGATGATATAATACATGCAAAGCACTTAGTACATGCTTAAACAGAAAGAAATATCAATACTATCTTGCAGACAGTTAAGATACCTACACCTTAGGGCTTAGTGTGCTCCAGACTGAACACCTAATGACCTACCCATTTCTCTACGTCCTAACTCCTGTTCCATTTCCTTCCCCTAGCTTTCTAGGCCTTTCCCAGGTTCTTCATATTTGTTAAGTGGTCTTCCTCTAATAAGCGAGAAGATTATGGTCAATGATAATTTTTTAAAATTACCTGCTTTATTGTTTTAACACATTAAGCATTTCTTCACTTGAGTCCTTGAGGATTAATATCCCCACGGATCTTAACAGACAGAAAATGAGAGAATGGGTACCAAAGACAGAAAATGGATTAGTTGGGTCTGAAGGGATAGAGACAAAAGAATAAAAAAACAGACTTGTGAAAGCAGGTGGATTCATAGGTGATTCAGCTGCTTTTAGCCTTAAGAACAGAATTTCCCAACATTATTCCAACTTGAGCATTGGTCGGCTGAGATGATGAGTAAACACATGGTTTTATAATCAAAACAGTTGTCCAAAATATTTTACACTGCATTTCCACCTAGGAGTCTCAATGCACATCAACATATTGAGGATTCTGAGAAGTCCTGCAGTAAAGAAACATGCTTTATTTTGTTTATCCCATAATACTGATTGATATATAACACTGATCAATAACGTTTGGAGCACCATTACTTTAGAGCTGAGAAACAGAAATTCCCATAAAGAACAAATTTTGGGGTACTATTGAACCATGATAAAACTGATGGAATGAACTAACACTTAGTGAGGGGACTAACACTTAGTATTTATTGCATGTGCCAGAAATTGTGCTAATTGCTTTAAAAACATTTGCTCCTTCCTGATAAGGTTAAGGTAATGATTCTTAAGAGGGAGGGGTATTTACAGTGCTTTATGAAAGAATGTCATGGCACATATTAACTATCTTTAAGTGGGAACAGAATAGCTCTTTAAAAAATGAAGGATCTTGAGAAATCACATAGCCCATATTCATTCATGCGAAAGAATATTGATTTTGCACTCCCTGAGAAATCTGGAGTGTCAAAAGTTCATAAATAACCGGAAAAAAACCACAGTGAATCACCAAAGTAGCAATTGGTAAAAGTTTATTGTGCACATACCAAAAAGACAATATGCAAACCAGAGCACTCACCCCAAAACATGGAATAAGGCTCAGGGGTCAATTATTATAAAGCAGCCTAAATAGTGAGGAAGCAGTGACTGCCTACTCTTCACAATTGGTCATAATATTAGAATTTTCTTAAATGATGGTGAATTGGTCAGTGGTTACCTCATAGCAACCTTGGGAAAGGTTCAAGTTTTGCTTATAATTTCCAGAGGCATAAACAAGAAATGACCCCGGTCAAGTTAGCCTTACAAAATAAGCTAAATTAAGCTTTGTTTGTATGACTAAACTGTTTTTGTCTGCTCAGGAGATTTTTAAGGCTGGTCTCCATTTGTTTTTTATTTTAACAACCTCCTCCCTCTTTGGTCATTCTCTTAGAAGGCTGAGAGTATGATCAACCACTATAGCATTATATTTGATTACCACCATTGATGTGGTCAGGCTGAAGAATCACACATTAGCTGTTTCCATTAGCTGAGTCATCAGGATGTGGTTATAAGCTTCTGATTCCAAATCAGAAATCTCAGGGTCTTAGAAGATTTTTGTCATTTCATACACTTGATAATGTAAGTATATGTTAAAATTATGTATAATAGCAATTTATATATTGGTGAAGGAAAGAACTACATTTTATTCTTTCTTCATATTCCCCAAGCCATCTATCCTAGTGTGGTGCCAGGTTCATAGTATCTAGTATGTGTTGTGAAATGAATGAATGGAAATAGTCATGGTAAATTGCACTAAAAATTATATTTATTTTACATATTTAATGTAACAAATGTAACTTACTAATAGGACATTTGCCCTAGGGAACAAGCCAGGATTGGAGGCAGACGGTAATTTTTGAAATTTGGTGCTAAATTTCTGATGCTTTAACAATCTCTGCTGTTTTTAGCCACAGTCTCCGCTGAGATTGGTATGAGAAGATTCACTCACAAGCCATCCATGTTAGAGATAGCCATCATTTTATGAAGCTGAATCTGGCTTCAGCTCTTTTGCAAGAAATTTGCGCTTTCCTTTAAATAAATAAAGTGTTAATATGTTCAGTTAACTCCAACTTTTATTTTCTTTCTTCTCTACTTACTGTTTTTCATCCTCATGTAACAGAAAGTAAAAAGCAACCTCCTTTCTCTTTCTGAGAGAGTATCTAAATACCACTAAGAATAAAGCATTGAGAGGTGAGACTCAGGTCAGGTAGGAGGGAATACTGCACAATACCAACTATTAATTTTGTGGAGAATAACAGATCTTAATGTCAACAACCATAAAATAGGAGATTTCTCTTCCTTTCTTGTACATATTTGCCCACCTTGGCAGTGAGACTGAGTTCTGGGAAGTTGACTTTTTATATTTAATTAAATGAAAAGAGATCAAAATGAGTTAAAGTTTGAAAAACGCTATTGATTATCCATTGGGTAACTTTTCAGGCAGCGTTAATGGAAGAAGTAGCCTGTATTTGGGGCAACCGTGCTCCATCGGTCACACCTCCTAACGGACCTGCCTCATCCTAGCCTCTTTCTTTTTTATCTACATCTCTTGTTTTATCTACATCTGGGTACTGAATCCTGGAATGTAGCATTTACTCCTTCGTAATATGAAAATACAGTGACAGGTTACTGATACATTCAACCCGTCTAAATGTTCTCTGAATCTTAGCACAGTTTGCAAAGGGGAGGATGTGTGAACTAAACTGCAGTGATCTCTTGTAGGAATGGGATTCTATTGTTGAGAAGCTGAAGAGTGATGCACTTAGGATTCTGCTGTCCAGGGACTACGTGGAGGAAGAACGGCTACAGCTCTCTAACCAGAAACTGAATCAGCTTCGAGAAGAATTTGGTCGCCTCATGGTGGAAAGGAACACTTGGTTAAAAAAGGCAAACGCTTTTTTTAACAGTGCCAAGAAGGTCAGTGGGAAGTTATGTCGGTAATTTTACGTAATCAAGATAGACCAGTAAAAGACTCATTACTTCCGTAGGCTGGAGAACATCATGGAGGTCTTGATTCCACATAGAGTTTAAAATTAATAGCAGCAAAAGTGAGCCTTTAAAAATATCTTCCTTTATGATGAGTACTGGGTGTTATATGTAAGTGATGAATCACCGAATTCTACTCCCAAACCAATATTGCGCTGTGTGTTAACTAACTAGAATTTAAACCAAAATGTGGAAAGAATATATTCCTATCATGACCCTTATTTGGTTCTTAAACCTAGGAAGCTCTATGCTGTGACGTGTTTAAAAAAAATACCCATGAGGGTTTCATCTTAGAGCTGTCATTGAGCAGTTTGAGGGGACACTTGTGCGAACACTGCCGTGTTACTCATGGAGTACGGGAATTATCATAAAAGGTATCATGGTTAAAATAACACCTTGAAACTTCTACCAAAAAAGATTTCCCCTTTAAAAATTCTTTCATTTATCAGGGAAAGTTACATGAATATTGTAAGCCTTCTGCACGTGAACCATAAGGCTAGAAGCAGAGTCTCAACCTGACTGCCCTGCCTTGGTCTTGCCTTTTAACAACCTCCAGGGAGAAGTCTTGCTTTGAACCATCTCCATATCTTCTTGAGTTGGAACCATGCTCCTCTTCTCCTGGTTGATTCTTTTAACACTGATAGTAGCAGGAGGCTCTTAGTGAGTGGTAATGTCTACATGTTCACATCACTTGTGTGTCTGAAGCCGGTAATAATATTTGAAATTTTTTTCTACCTTTTCCAATCTAATATATGCCTTCAAACTGCCTTCTTGGCATTGTTTAATACCTCAAATTTCACTGATATTTTTGACAGTGGGACAAGAAGTGAGTGGGTAACCCCTAGAAGGTGGGAATAATGTGATTTAAAGTCATGATATCAACATTTTGAATACAATGTCCTAGTCTATATCAAAATAGTTCTTTAATTTTGAACCTCCTTACTAATAGGAAACTTGCAGAGTAGAATTCCAAAATAAAGGTGCTAGAATTACATTAAAAAATAAGATTGGGGCGCCTTGGTGGCTTAATTAATTAGGCGTCCAACTTCGGCTCAAGTCATGATCTCACATTGGTGGGTTCGAGCTTTGTGTTGGGCTCTGTTCTGACAGCTAGCTCAGAGACTGGAGCCTGTCTTCAGATTCTTTTTATTTTTTCAGGTTATTTTATTTTATTTTATTTTTAATAGTTTATTGTCAAATTGGTTTCCATATAACACCCAGTGCTCTTCCCCACAAGTGCCCTCCTACATTACCACCACCTCTCTCCCTCCTCCCCTTCCCCCTTCAACCCTAGGTTCATTTTTAGTATTCAATAGTCTCTCAGGTTTTGCGTCTCTCTTTCTCTCCAACTCTTTCCCCCTTCCCCTCCCCATGGTCCTCCATTAGGTTTCTCCTGCTAGACCTATGAGTGCAAACATATGGTATTTGTCCTTCTCCACCTGACTTATTTCGCTTAGCCTGACACCCTCGAGGTCCATCCACTTTGCTACAAATGGCCATATATCATTTTTTCTCATTGTCATGTAATACTCCATTGTGTGTGTGTGTGTGTGTGTGTGTTTGTGTGTATACACACCACATCTTCTTGATTCATTCATCAGGTGATGGATATTTAGGCTCTTTCCATGTTTTGGCTATTGTTGACAGGGTTGCTATGAACATTGGGGTCCATGTGCCCCTATGTGTCAGCACTTCTGTATCCCCTGGGTAAATCCTTAGCAGTGCTATTGCTGGGTCATAGGGGAGTTCTATTGATAGTTTTTTGAGAAACCTCCATACTGTTTTCCAGAGTGGCTGCACCAGTTTACATTCCCACCAACAGTGTCTCTCCACACCCTCACCAGTATCTATAGTCTCTTGATTTGCTCATTTTAGCCACTCTGGCTGGTGTGAGGTGGTATCTCAGTGTGGTTTTGATTTGTATTTCCCTGATGATGAGTGATACTGAGCATTGTTTCATGTGCCTGTTGGCCATATGAATGTCCTCTTTGGAGAAGTGTCGATTCAAGTTTCTGCCCATTTCTTCACTGGATTATTCATTTATAGGGTGTGGAGTTTGGTGAGTTCCTTAGAGACTTTGGATACTAGCCCTTTATCTGATATGTCATTTGGAACTATCTTTTCCCATTCCGTCAGTTGCCTATTAGTTTTCTGGATTGTTTCCTTTGCCTTGCAGAAGGTTTTTATCTTGATGAGGTCCCAAGAGTTCAGTTTTGCTTTCATTTCCCTTGCCTTTGGGATTGTGTTCGAGTAGGAAATCGCTGTGGTTGAGGTGAAGAAGACTGTTTCCTGCTTTCTTTTCAAGGGTTTTGATGGTTTCATGTCTCACATTCAGTCCTTTAGCCATTTTGAGTTTATTTTTGTGTATAGTGTAATAAAGTGGTCTAGTTTCATTCTTCTGCATGTTGCTGTCCAGTTCTCCTAGCACCACCTGCTAAAGAGGCTGTCTTTTTTCCATTGGATACTCTTTCCTGCTTTGTCAAAAGTTAATTGGTCCTAAATTTGTGGGCCCAGTTCTGGGTTCTCTATTCTATTTCATTGTTCTATGTGTCTGTTTCTGTGCCAGTACCATACTGTCTTGATGATGACAGCTTTGTAGTAGAGGCTAAAGTCTGGGATTGCGATGCCTCCCATTTTGGTTTTCTTCTTCAGTATTACTTTGGCTATTC